>NC_136490.1:15424163-15449163 GCF_053919585.1 Euprymna scolopes
CGCTTTTGTTGTGCAGAATGAGTGTAGAAGACACCTTAAAACAACGATTTTTTTTTATTTTTTGAACACAAAGTAAGTTTGCATTTACTCTTTAAATTGAAGGTGCAGTCAATATTGTCAGCTGACCTTGCATTCACGATTTATGTCATTTCTTTTGATTAAAATTTTATGCATTTTCTTTGGGTAACCAAATGTATTTATGTATTTTATGCATTGGGTAACCAAATGTATTTATGTATTTTATGCATTGGGTAACCAAATGTATTTATGTATTTTATGCATTTCGGTAACCAAATGTATTTATGTATTTTATGCATTTTGGTAATCAAATGTATTTATGTATTTTATGCATTGGGTAACCAAATGTATTTCTGTATTTTATGCATTTGGTAACCAAATGTTCCTTTCATTTTTATTTTCGAACATAAACAGAGAATGATATATTTCCAACACGTTGGCAAGGAATATATTAAAGATGAATAAATGATAACCGCTTTGCGTGTAAAAAGTTTAATCAATGGAGACGGATGAGAACTCAGATATGAAGAAAGGATATTTGGATTATAAGTCCACTGCGGTTCTCCAGAAGTGTAACACATTCACGGATCGGTTATTTAATTACATACACATATTGACGACTCACATGCCGAGTTAATATTGTGTCAGCATTTAAGCTCTGAGCATGACATCACAAAGTGAAATACATATATAGGTATCAAGCTCGAAAGGAAGAGGAATAACAAAAGAAATAAAAAGGCGTAGTAACTCGAATCATACATTTGACAAGCACACAATGTCTCTTCATCCTACCCCTTTGAAAGCGAGCCAGCTGACGTGTTGGTCTCAGAGAGAATTACTGCAACCTAATAGCAGATTTTAGCTAACAAAAACAAAGGACTGCTATCTGACCAGGAAGGGGGAAGAAGAAACAAACCTATTGTGTCGTGTGGTAAATACGTGTCGGCAACTTGTGTGCGAAACTGGATGAAAGAAACAATTTTTTCTTTCACCTAAAAAGATACGAGTCAAAGTTTTCTTTTATTTGTGATACTCTCCATACAGCGTTTTGGTACATTTTATACATAATAATAACGTTACAGAAGTTTTCAAATCTTGGCAATACTATTAGTGCACGGGTGGGGTGTTGGTGTGCTGCAGCAATTTGGTATATTTTAAAAGTAATAATAACGTTACAGAAGTTTTCAAATCTTGGCAATACTATTAGTGCACGGGTGGGGTGTTGGTGTGCTGCAGCAATTTGGTATATTTTAAAAGTAATAATAACGTTACAGAAGTTTTCAAATCTTGGCAATACTATTAGCGCACGGGTGGGATGTTGGTGTGCTGCAGCAATTTGGTATATTTTAAAAGTAATAATAACGTTACAGAAGTTTTCAAATCTTCACAATATTATTAGTGCACAGCAGGGACGCTGGTGTGATACAATGTTTTGGTCCATTTTAAAAAGAATAACATTACAGAAGTTTTCAAATCTTGGCCAATACTTGGCATAGTACTGGTATGATAGTAACTCGATGAAGTAAATGCAAGGAAATTCATTTATTATTTATACTGAATGTATCAAAGCGTTGTGGCATACAATAAACAGCTCGCTTTAAACATGTTCGTGTTTTAACGGACTACTAACTCCAGTCCAAATACACGATTGGTAACAGCAATAAACCCCAGGCATACATGATGCACAGATAAGTGGGCAAACATTTAGTCTGTTTCTTCGTTGCCGCTTCTGGCCGTGATTCATACCTGATTTATAGACACTGGAATTGAAATCTTTTCAAAATCAGATAGCATGCGAATAGAACATAAAATGCTTTCTTGTAGTTTTATGTCATATTATATGGATTCTTCAGACGACTGTTCTTTCTTGAGACCCATTTTCACTATGTTTTAGTCGATGTAACCTCCGACCTTCTTCAGGTGTATCTTGTAGCACTTAGGAATGTTTCTGCCGAACTCAGGAATTTCGAACGGAACACTTTATTTACTTCACAGGGGTAATTTGCTCTTGTTCTGTCAGCCATGACTGGATAAAGGTCGTAAGTAATTTGGAATTGTATTTTTCGGTCGCTCACACTAAGAACGGGACCTTCAACCTTTAGGAGAATATGACTTTTTAAACTGATTTTTCCAAGTAGCCTAATCACTGCATAATAGGTCCTTGCAGACAGTTCTAGTAGGAATTTTATGCAAAATGAAATCATTTTATTTCTAGTTGTAATATCACTATTTATTACTAATTATTACTACTATATATTACTGTATCTTTACATATATATGTGTGTGTGCATTATTGTTCACTTATTACTGTTAATATTATCTATTATTTATAATTAACGGTTCCCATATTGTGTTACTAAGTCTACTTAATAGTTCATTGCCACCCACGATATGTATTGCATTTTTGAGTCATCTTACTCTCCACGGTTCTTCTTTGTCTATAATTTTTACTTTGTCCCATTATGGTAGGTGGTTTCTCTTTTCCATCCAGATATGGTGACACTCAAATGAATGTCACATAAATGAAACTCAAGATGAGAACAGTAGTCCAAAGAGTCTAAATGATATGAATAACCAATCCTCATCTCAAAAATTCAGAAACATTTTATTTCAGGTTTCATAACATCATGGTGATCGGAATGTGACATCGAGTTCTCCTCGCTAGCTCTTACATCTGAGGGTGGGAGGAAAGTCATGCAATTAGGTGTGTTACATTTTCAAATATGTGCTCTGTGCTCTCGCCTCTCAAGGATCAAAACCTCTTGCTAAAATGAAACTGTATCCAAGTGAAAACCATTCTTCCTCTATTCACTCGTTGCTTATATAATCAACTGTTCTTTGTTCTCTTTTTCCAAATTAGACAATTACACAATTTTTGACGTCCAATATCAAGCGATGCTTGTTATTGTTCCAGACATTTCTTATTTGTTTCAAATTTATATATTCTAATTTCCCCATCGTTAGCTGTGTAAGTTGCACATTTACCTACTTTACTCACTCGCTGCCATAGAGCCTCAACCTGTCAGGTAACCAGCTAATCATTACTGTTATAGACCAGGATAAGTCTCTATCTATACAAGTTACATTTGGCCAGTGAAGGCTGAGGATACATGGTAGGAGAAAGATACAATGGATGTGTAATGTGATTCTTAAAGAGAATCTTAGATCTGATGATCCCAGAGGAAGATTATATCTGGCCAGTATATGTCGATGAGTGTAGAATGAAAAGCTTTGTTATTTTGATCCCATTAACAGAATGGATCAGAATTTTGGGGGGAGTAAATGTAGAATGCTCAAGACTAGACAATGCATTCTTAAGGTGTATGTTAGGTCTCTTGCTATATAGTTGCGAAAGCTGGACTATCGGCCACAAAGTGCAGAAATGCATTAATAGCACAGAAATTTGGTTTGTGAGACAGATATTAGGGGTCATTTGGAAAGGTCACATTTCTAATGAGGAAATATGAACTAGATTTGGATGTGCTAAAGAAATGCTGATGAAAACAATCATGAAAAGACAAATGATGTTCTTAGGACATATTTACCGTCAAAGATGCATAGAACATCTGGTATTAACTGGTAGAATGCCAGGATTGAAAAAGTAAGGTCGACCAAGACGCAATTTGATGGACAACTTTATCATTTGGACGAGATTATTGTCAAATGTTGAGCTGTTTAAGGCTATGGATAGCTGTGTACATTTGGAGAGTCACGGTTGCCAATGCTGTTAAACAGCAGGACCACTGATGATGATAATGATGATGATGATGATGATCTCATATTACAAAGGTTAAGTTTAACTTTTTATTCAAGACTATACTCTTTGAAATTATTTTCAGCCGGCATTATATCTGCACACGGGCAACGCTGGGTGAATAATGCTAATCGTAGATATTGTGCTCAAGTCTGTGCGACAAGATTGATCTGTTGTTTATGTTCATTTTATTCAGAACCATAGAATTTTCAACTTTGAATTTTTTTTTCGAGTTTCTCATTAAAACATTTCATCGTCTGCAGACATCAGGGGACTTTTTGTTTCTTGCCCTTGGACTTTTCTTTGGAAAGAATTTTTTTAACAAATTCTGAATAAAGAAATATCACTTTTACTTTTTCGTACTTAATTAACCTCTTTTGGGGGAAACTAATTTAATGGAAACAATCATGAAAAGACAAATGATGTTCTTAGGACATATTTACCGTCAAAGATGCATAGAACATCTGATATTGACTGGTAGAATGCCAGGATCGAAAAAGCAAGGTCGACCAAGACGCAATTTGATGGACAACTTGATCGATAGAACAGGATTATTGTCAAAAGTTGAGCTGTTTCAGGCTATAGATAGTCCCCCACATTGAAGAGCTGTGGTTGCCAATGCTGTTATACGACAGGGCCGCTGATGATTATGAGATGTAAAACAGTTGAGATAGCAGAGTGACTTGTGAAGGGGAAGGCCAGAGATAGTTTAGTTTGGAAGTCAATATGTAAAAATGCTAGCACATAAAAGAAACGTGAAACTAATGATGTTAATATCAAGTATTCATACTTTATAGAACAAGAAACTTTCATGACCTGACCGATGTTGTTCCTGGACCAATTTTATTTCTAAAAATGATTTATTTTAAAAAGTATTTGATCATATACTTAATCTAAGGTTTTATTTTCAAAAGAATTTTCCGATTTTATAAAATAATAAATCAAACAAAATAAAATCCATTATATTTCAAACTTATGACCGACCAAAAATACCATTTCAATCTTGTGACTGCCCAACTAAAATGCTATTTTAATCGTAAGCGCGAGAGACCAACGAAAATGACATTTAAAACATAATCGTGACAGACCATAGAAAATATTATTTAAAACATAGGAATGACAGACCAATGAAAATGTTATTTCAAACATAAGCATAACAGAGCAACGAAAATGCGATTTCAAACAGAAATGTCACAAATCAACGAAAATGCTATTTTAACCGTAAATCTGTCAGACAAAAGAAAATGCGACTACAAACTGAAGCAGAGCAGACTGACGAATGGGCAGAGTCTCTTTTAGAAATGTTTGAGCATATTTAGAATAAAATGCCTCCGTTCAATTTACGCATTGCGATAAAGATGTTATTTTAAACTAATTGCACGGACAATCGGCCGACAGACAAAACTTCATACAGTATTACACGGACGAATTAAAAAAATACAAAGAAAAAAACATTCATAGATTTTCATTTAAAAAAAAAAAAGACGCGGCCGCTCCTGCAGGATAATGGATTTTCTATGATGAATTTGAAGGAGGAAAGGACTTTTAAAATAAAGTTTTGAGGAAAATATATTTTTTTTTTAATTTACAAAAGGAAAAATGTCAATACTAAAAAAATCACGATACTGACTAAAACGTCACTTAAATAATCTGTTAAGTGTTCAATATAGATCCATCTCCCTTCTTTCTTATATATATATATATATATATATATATATATATATATATATATATATATATATATATATATATATATATAATGATAAGACATCCACATATGCTTTATGTATATACAAATTTGTTAAATCGTTTTTATTTTTCAATCGCTTAACCCAAACTTCAAATCTGTTAAAATGCATTTGCAAGTTTTGGGGAAAAACAGCTGGCATTTAATATTAGTGAACACATTTTCATTGGAATCAGTTGTGGCCCTATGTGAAGCAGAAATCATTATCTCGGTTCCCACGAAATCTGATGCCATGAGGGCGCATGCATTCCAACTAATTGCCTTATCAATCGTTCCACCCACACGCTATGTTTACAAGATCCGTAGAACTTTGATATTAATGTAATTTAGTCGAGAACCTGAGTACGTGATCGGTTCTGTAAGCAAGACACGCCGTGAACAATGTCAAATATTTATTGGAACACAAGTGTTTGCCAATAATAAAAAAAAACAATAAAAAGAAATCTTTTATTGTTTATCTTGGCTTTCGGGCCAAGATCACAGTATAGTAAAAAATAAATAAGATAAAATAAAAATTATATACACACGCACAGTCACACATGTAAATATTTTTCACAAAACGCTTGGGATACTTTAAGTAGGTTTAACTCCACGGTGTGAATGCGGTATTATGGTGAATAGTGCCAGTCAAGAGTAATCTTCTTTATCGGGATATCTTCTTTTTTTTTTTTTTTTTTTTTTTTTTACACAGTGATCACCACTTATCAAGGCCCGGAAGCCACTCAGGGATAAGGGTTATTGCAAGTACATTACGTTAGTGTGGAGATTTGATGAAGTGTTTACTTAAGAGGGCGGTTCATTAGGAATTTGTTAACGTTGGACTTGAACACATCCAAGTTGTAGTTCGGTGGGAAGCAGGCAGACGGAACAGAGTTCCACAGGCGTGCAGTTCTAAGAAAGAAGCTTTGTTTATGGAATCCACGTTTTGATTTAGGCACAGATATAGAGTGGGGGAAATTTTTCACAGTGGATTCAGCTAGACGGGTGTTTTTCGTGAAAGATTGGCGAGGGGGGACCAGAGATTGGAGTTCAGACGAGCACATGCTATGGAAATAACGATAAAACAAGGATAGGCTCGCAACGTCTCTTCTGTGGGAGAGAGGCTGCAGGGTAGAGAAAAGGGTAGAGAAAAGGGCATCCCCCACTAAGCCACGAAGTCTATTTTGTACACTGGACAAAGCGGGGGAGGGCAGAGCGGTAGCTCTACATATATCTAAGGCTTTTGACAGGGTATGGCATGAGGGTCTCCTCAGTAAAATCAGATCATACGGTATCACTGGTAGAATACTTAACATCATTAAATCCTTCTTAAATAAGAGAAAAATCCAGGTTGTCCTCGACGGTCGTACATCCAAACAATATGATATAAATGCGAGGGTGCCCCAGGGTTCTATCCTTGGACCTCTATTGTTCCTGATATTCATAAATGACCTCCCCGACAACATTGCCTCTGAGATGGGTATATATGCTGATGACACTACACTCTATGGCAGGCACGACAGGAAGACGAATGAACACATTTCTAAAGAAATGGCAGAAACATTAGAGGAAGACCTCCAATCTGTAGTGGAATGGGGACAAAAGTGGTTGGTCGCGTTCAATGCTGCCAAGACTAAACTAGTTTCATTCAATAATTACAAGAAACCCTCTCTACCACCCATAGCAATGGCCAACGACTCTTTATCTGAGAGTCCATCTTTCAAACTCCTTGGCCTAACGTTCACAGGAAACATGAGTTGGAACAATTACATTGAAGGCATTGCCAGGGCCGCTGCAAGAAAGGCGGGCTCTCTCTACCGTGCTAGAAAACTACTAACACCCGAAAGTATCCTGTGCCTCTATAAGGCCACCATTCGCCCATGTATGGAGTATTGCTGCCACATCTGGGCTGGTGCATCTGCTACTAGTCTCTCGCTCCTTGACAAGGTTCAAAAGAGAGTCGCAAACCTGATAGGTCCTGGACTGGCATCTAAGCTTCAGCCTCTGTCCCATCGACGAAATGTTGCATCCCTCTGCCTTTTCTACAAGTATTTTAGTGGTGAATGCTCTGACGAACTGCAATCACTTGTGCCCCTACGACGTGAGCACCCGGCAACAAACCTGACAGGCTGCTAAATCCCACCCCCACACTGTAGAGATCCCTAGATGTAAAAGATCTTTTTACTCCAATAGTTTCTTCCCCAGAACCGCTAGACTCTGGAATTCCATTCCAGGTCCCTGCTTCCCCAACAGTACTGACGTGCAGAAGTTCAAGTGTAACGTGAACCGACACCTTGCTGCCCAAATCCCTACATAGTACCCCAGTAGTTGTTGCCCCTGATAGTAGCCCCCTACACCAAAGTGGCAATTTGCCTTGTTTGGAGTGAAAATGTAATAAAAAAAAAAAAAAAAAGGATAGGCTATGCTAATTGTTAATATTAGTGAAAAAATAGTGTTTTAGGAAAAAGAGGATCGATATCCACGTGTATTTTTATTATAAAAAATACACACAGAATGCAAGGGAGACAACTTCTGATCTTCGGACCCACCCTCAAGCCTACGGTTTGAATTCTTGCAATGCAGAGCTAACCCCCTTAGTAGAGGAAAAGAAAATATGTATTTAACACCCGGAAAAAAGGTCGCAGGGTACAGCGACCGAAACATTGCGTTAATAACACCCATGAGAATAATTGTCCGATTAATCAAAATAATACAAACAATATACTGTTTTATTTCATCTTTTGATTAACCATATAATGATATATTCCCTTTGAGTAGTTAAAACGCCAAGAACTATTTTTCATTTCACCTCGATGCTAAATAAAAGTGTGACGTGTTATTAATAAAAGAAAGTTTTTTTTTTAATCTTCATAAGAGAAATATTTGGTGTAAAAAGTAGCCTCAACACATATTGCAAAGTGGCCGTTACTTTTTAACTGTGTCGTTACATTTCAAACCTCTCAAACCCACACGCTGTCTGGTACCGTCGCTAAGGAACAAACAAACAAAAAAA
This sequence comes from Euprymna scolopes, assembly GCF_053919585.1. Classification (NCBI taxonomy): domain Eukaryota; kingdom Metazoa; phylum Mollusca; class Cephalopoda; order Sepiida; family Sepiolidae; genus Euprymna; species Euprymna scolopes. Next base: position 15,432,675 of record NC_136490.1, read on the forward strand.
AACGAAAGAAATAAAAATCCGACTCTGTATTTTTTTAAAATGCAAATGAAAAGCATTTATTTGTGGTTCTTCCAACAATAACGCATTTCTTTATCTTTCAAATGTCTTTTTGCAGTCAGATATTTTTTTACAATGCTCTTCCATATTACATGCGCTTTTTAGGTGTCTCTCTCTCTGCCACCTGACGCTGGCCATAGCCAGTGTTTTCTCGCCCTCAACTTCACACGTCCATCTTCCATGGCATGCACTGTTCTTCTTTTCTTTTTCTCTACTGCTTCTTCCCGTGACATCAGTGCGTGCACACTTGCTCATTTGCATAAGTACTTAAACGGCTACTGCTTCTGCTAATATTTTCGCTTTTAAGTTTTGTGACTACAAATCATAAAACTTTCAACCCATGCAGCTACCAGCAAATACATAGAAATGTTAAAACTTTTAACGTGACTTTCTGATTATTTTGCTAAAAAATTTTTCCTCTGATGAGAAGAAATAGCAATCTTTGAACCTCCCAACTTTGGAGTATTCTGTTGAATAATAAAAACTTTTTGTAAAATTCTACTACACATGGCCTTTTTGTCAAGATCAAAGTGTAGTATCTGTTCTTCAGATGCTGCACTTCATTTTCTTGTTCTCTTTCGGTGGAGGAGAAATCCTTCACGACTGAGACAATTTTTATTTTTGTACCTTTTCTCCACGTTAAAAAACGACCCTGGTGTCTAACTCTGTCCCGTGGGGAGGCATAGTAAATAGGTACACATTATTATTTATCCTCAGCTCTACTACCCTCATTGGAAATATTGAGCTTTTTCATTTGGTTGGGATTAAGATATAAATAACTATATTGATATTTGGTTTTGGAATTTGCTTTTTCTTGATTAGTAAATTCCTCCTCATAAAGTTTTCTTATATATATATATATATATATATATATATATATATATATATATATATATGCAGGGTGTCCGTAAAGTTACTATACAGTCTTATTGTTTTATTGTATTATATTTGTATTAATAGTTAATATTTATTTTTTTTTACAGGTTTATTTAATCAAGCATGCCATATTTTATAAACATAAAGGTGTTATTTCTTTTTATTTCTTTTGTTACAAATAAATATTTTAATACAATATCTTATTGTACTGTTAATATATTACAGGGTGTCTGTATAGTAACTTGTAAGACTGTATAGTAACTTTACGGACACCCTATATATATATATATATATATATATATATATATATATATATATATATATATATATATATATATATAAGGATAATTTGTATTTCTGTAATGTACATTATAGCCCAATGAAATTGTTGTAAATTCTCCATTTTTTTTTTTTTTTTGTGGTTAATGGCAACTCGATAATTTTCATTGGCATCAAAAAGGCAGGTTTTCCTTCCAAGTTATTACACTCGCGGAACTCTTTAATCTAAGGAGGGCACTTTTTTTGTTCTGCGGTTCTAAAACAGGGGGAGAGTGCAAAGTTGGTTATAATTATTGATGAAAGCTCAGCAAAATATCTTTTTGAAAATGATCAATCAAGTGGAAATTTATCACTTGCTATTGAAAACCAATTACAAATCAGGTCACAAATGTTCAACTCGAGAATAACAAAAAATGTGTAAAGCATTTTACACGATTTGTGTCATTCACAAGAGACGAAAATAAAACCGAAACAAAAATAAACAATTATTTTATAAAGTATTCTTGAAATGTAATGGAAAAATTGATTGAGAAATAATTATTTTTAAACATGAACGCCATAATTCAATATATTTTTGCCCCTGAAATGTCGTGTATTGTTTTCAACATTGTAAGGTCGATTGGCAATTTGTAGACACAGCGGCCCAGAAAGAAAATGTCTGTTGTCTTCAAATATTATATTAAAACTGAAACGGAATAAAAAAAAAATCTATGTAATTAGTTAAAAATCAATTTTATTCAAAGGAGAGTTTTTATTTTATTAATATAAAAAATCGAATTTTCTTTTATTAATAAAAAACTATTTTATTCAAAAGAAAATTATTTCTTTTATTCATAAATATTATACAGGATTTAAGTCTATAATTTTTTTTTTTTTTTACATGGGGGTCACCACTTATCAAGGCCCGAAGGCCACTCAGAGATAAGGGTTATTGCGTGTAAAGTAATCAATGAGATAGTATTGTAGTAATCATTAGTATTGGAGATTTGATAGAGTGTTTTACTTAAGGGGCGGTTTGTTAGGAATTTGTTTATGTTGGACTTGAAGACTTCCAAGTTGTAGTCAGGTGGGAAACAGGCAAGCGGCAGAGAGTTCCACTGGCGTGCAGTTCTAAGAAAGAAGCTTTGCTCATGGAATCTACGTTTGGATTTAGGCACAGATAAAGAGTGGGGAAAATTATTGACAGTAGTTTCAGTCAGACGGGTGTTTCTCGTGAAAGATTGGAGAGGGGGGACGAGGGATTGGAGCTCAGACGAGCACCTGCCATGGAAATAGCGATAAAACAAAGACAGGCTCACAAAGTCTCTTCTGTGGGAGAGAGGTTGCAGGGAAGAGAAAAGGCATCCCCCACTAAACCACAAAGTCTATTTTGTACTCTGTCAAGGCAGGATAGGCTTTTTAGCAGCTCCTGTCCAGATGTGGCAGCAGTACTCCCTCCTTGGACGTACTTGGCTTTTATAAAGATAGAGAATTGCATCAGTAGTGAGATATCTTCTGGAGCAGTAGAAGGATCCCACCATTTTCCCAGCATCCCTGGCAATAGATTTGATGTACGTGTTCCATTTTAGATCAGGAGTAAAGGTCAAACCCAGAAAATTGTCAAAACATGAAGCTTTTCCAAGACGAGAGCCATCCATTTCAATTGATGCCAGATGGGGATCAGTGCGTTGATGATGTAAAGATAGAAGCTTGGTTTTAGATGCATCAAAAGTGACCAGCAACCTCTTCCCCATTGTACCACGTGCTCAAGATAAGAGGAGAGAGAATTAGAGAGAACTTTGTCATTTACGGCTTTGATATGTTGCCATAGATGGTCGTATCATCAGCATAGATGTCAACGAATGATTTAAGTATGTGTTTTGGGAGATCATTGATGTAGATCAGGAAGAGAGTTGGACCCAGGATGGACCCCTGGGGGACTCCAGCATTAATACTGTGGGCCTCTGATTTCTGCCCATCAACCATTAACCTTATGAACCTATCGAAGAGAAATGATTTAATGATTGAGAAAACATTTCCAGTAATACCGTAGCTGGAAATCTTGTGAAGTAGGCTCTTATGCCATACCTTATCAAAGGCCTTTGATATGTCAAGAGTAATTGTCTTGGAAAGGAAACCTTTGTCAAGAGATTCACTAATCCAGTGTGATATAACCGTTAGCACATCTGCTGTAGATCTTGCAGAGCAGAAACCATATTGCGTGTCACTAAGAAGGTTGTTTCTGTTGAGGTGGTTGACTACTTCTTTATTTAATATGGATTCCAACAACTTACTCATGACACACAGGAGACTTATTGGTTTATACTGAGAGGGAGATGACTTTTCACCTGAATTCTTAAATACAAGGTATACTGATGATGTTTTCCAGGGTGTTGGAAAGCACTTCTCCTTAAGACAATTACATAATATATATATATATATATATATATATATATATATATATATATATATATATATATATATATATATTCAAAACATATCGCTAAAACCAAAACAAAACAACATCTAAGTAAATCGCGATACATCCAGACAGTTGGCGAGATGGTCCAGGGGTAAGGGTTTAGGCTCATTACCGTTGGGCCCGATTCTGAATCTCGCTAGATACAGCCACTCTGATGAGTCGTAGCCGACGGAACACGTGTCAGTGGATAATTACATTTTAAAAATAATATATATACCGCTCCCCATATGGGGATACCAAACTCGCATTTAGGTAAAAATGCACTTTCGTAAATAATTGAATTCATTCAAAACATATCGCTAAAACCAAAACAAAACAACATAAATATATATATATATATATATATATATATATATATATATATATATATATATATATATATATATATATATATAGTTTGAAGAAGTTTTGAGTAAGAAAATGTAAAAATAAAAAGTAAAAATAAAAAATAAAGAATGCAGTTTAAATTCCCGGGCGAAAAAAGAAAACTAAATTAAACCTACCGCAGACTTAGCACCTACATAATCCGACTTTTAAAAAGTTTATAATTACGAAAGAGAATTCAATTATATAAGAATGAAAAAAAAAAGCCTTAACTGAAATTGTTAAACAGACTTGGCACTTACATAAGCCGATTTGTCAAAAGTCTTAATTTATGAAAAGAGAATTAAACTATATAAGGATGAAAAAAGAAACCCCCAACTAAAATTTTGTGAATAGTAAACGGGGATCCTCAGCTGCTTACCATGTAGCTGTTTCGGAGATTAAAAAAAAATGTACTTCCCATAGAAAATTATATTTAAAAAAAAAAGAATGTTATGCAGCATGTACACTCACCAAATTTATTTGGCCCATATCTCCCTCTCCTCATTTACCCAGTAATATCCCTGGCGGAGTTGTAGAATAAGAGTTTCGGCTTTTCGATCAGACAACTACATAAGACAACAGCCACTTTTCTTTCTATGAGCACATATTGCCAGATCGCTTTGTTGCCTTACGTTATATCAACCCACTTCGATTATTTAATGTCAAAGCTTAATGCAAATCTTCACTTCACGTAGTTTAAATACAATGCAGCATTTTTCTGAATTTTTTTAGATAAGGATTGATAATTTCTATGATTTGGATTATTCAGAATATTGTTCGCATCTTGGATGTTATTCTCACAATAATGTAACCTCTGACCTTCTTCACATGTGTCATGTCGAACTTGTATGTAATTTCGAACTGAGCAATTTATCTAATCCATATGGGTATATTATTCTTTTTCCGTCATTCATAACCGAATTAACAGTCTTAAGTAATTCTTACTTATATTCTTAGCATCGCTTGGGCTGAGGATTGAACCTTTAATCTACAGAAGACTGTAATTTAGAAATGATTACTACTTAGCACTTTATTGCATCATGTGGAAAGGAAAGCAAATAGTACAATGCAACATAAGACGGGCAGAACTCGCAGAAAGTAAAATTAATGAAAGTTAGATAGACGGTAATAAATCCCGTAAGGTTTCCTTTTCAAGCTATAAAACTGCTTGCTCAAATAGAGTAATAAGCTTCCTTCTAGAAAAAAAAACAACAAACAACAAAATATAGTTGCATTTAAAGAATATAAGCCAATATCCAATAGGCTTTCAACTGCAGATGAGGGGGATAAACTTGAAGCTAATCTTTGTACAATGCTTGTTTCCCAATATTTGCATACGCTGAGGTAGAGGTTATTAAAATATACAATAAAATACAGATCGAATACCCTATTTCCCAGATTTATTTAAATTTGGTGGCCTTGACTTAATAGAATGGCGGTAGGGCGCAGAAAAAGAGGAAAGCTACTTAAAAAATAATATATTTTGGATACAATTAATGTATAATCGTAGATTGTATTCTGCAGTATGTGGAGAAAACGTTTGATGATGATACAAGGGTCATTCGAAAAGTAAAAACTCATATTTTATTGTAAACTCAAATAGTTAAAGAGCTATGAATACGAGAGTGGTACAATTAAAACGAGCAATCTTTTGTGGTTTTTCTACATAGTCACCCCCATTCTCAATGCATTTTTATCAGCGATGAACGATGGCTAAGTGTGGGTGCCCAAAGTGCACCTTGTCATACAAGAGTCGTTCCAAAAGTAAAGTCTAATATTTTTTTTAAACTAAAAAAGTTGAAGAGCTACGAAGACGGGAGTGGTACCATTAAAACGAGTAACCATTTGTGATTCAGAATTTTTTTTTTCTGCAGAGACACCACCATTCTCAATGCACTTTTGCCAAGAATTCAATAACCCATTTCTGCTTCTGACGGACGCCCATGACAGAGGTTGCTTTCTTCGAGTCTTATATCCTCAGTATCTGCAAACTTTCAGGACATGAACGCATAAGTTCAGTCATCATAAGAATGCAATTTGCAATTCCCTCTGATCCATTCAGGAGGAATGAAAAATAGAAGGCATGACTTTTGGAACGCCTTTTATGCAATGTAGAAGATTCAATTGAACACAAGTTATTTTACACATGGCTGATCGGAAATTGAATATCCATGTCGTTCACAAAAAATATTACTGTTTAAATGAACAAAATAGAGCGACTAGGATTTGAACTCCATGATAGTGTTACAATTTAGGGATACTATGTCAATAGCGATTACATTAGCTAGTATGAATTTTGACAAGGGTCACACTTAGTGCATGTTATGATAACCCTAATCGGCAAAATAGAATCGTTCTCAGAGACGGATGACGTAAAGTTGAAGCAGGGACAGCAACGCAAGCGATAGACAAAATAGTTTGACATGACGAATGACGTCATGTTTATCTGAGCAGAGAGAAAACAAATGTTTTCAAATAATCAAGCCAATCGTTAGACATCGAATAATGCAAGACTGTAATGTAGAAAACTTGATAATCTAAGCAAAATGTTACATCATTGCCTGCCCAGCCGGCCAAATGATTGCATTTTTGTTCTATATATATATATATATATATATATATATATATATATATATATATATATATATATATATATATATAAATAACCTTGTCTATTTGCCTGTCTGTCTGCGTGAGGAATGGTCTCTACCAAACCACTGTTGATTTTTGGTTTAAAAACTTGAAACATAATAGAAAAGAGATTTGAACCTGTGGAAAAAAAATTCTATTTGTTTTTTAGCCGGTAAAAATAGCTGCTAAGGGATTAAATTGAAAAAAATAATTGAACTTGGCAAGGGTAAGTCGATTTAAAGTGCTTTTGTATGGATACACAAATATACAGTAAGTTCATTTTTAATTATTTCTTATCCGTCTGATGATAGTTCAAACGGTAATGGAGCACTAAATATTTTGGTTTCGATTTTAGCTGATGGTACTCAAGTGATATATATTTTTTTTAACTTTTGAAATCACTATTATAAATTGGATACAATATAATAATCAATAGAGATATGGCTCTATAATAATAAATACGAAATCTGCATGAATTAAAATATCATATTTAAGTGTATTTTATGACTGGGCACTGGCGGGCGTCCTGCTAGTATAAATTAAAATAATATAAGTTCTTAGTTGTTGCATCGTTTGAATTTCAGTTTTTTTTTTTGAGGGGGGGGGGTCAGCTTGTAAAATGTATTACCACAGCCACAATCGATGCATCAACGTGATTATGCCGTATATTTTTGGATTTACTAATGCAATACTCTTTATCAAGACATAAACAACTCGAATATAAAGGATAATGAGATAGATACATTGTCAAATAATGAATAACACTATGAGCGAATTGAAAATAATAAAATTAATGAAATTTGATTACTTACAAGGATGATATAAGTTTTTATTAGCATTAGATTTGATCATGACAATATTGAAGCCTCAGAAAAACAAATTTATGGCATAATATTCCACTGATGGGAAGTTCTTGGAAACACAATTCTGATCATAAAAATTCAGTTTGATATGAGTTACACCAGGAAACCAAAAAGAGCTCTTTGTAGTAGTGCTAAAAAATGAGTTTCGCCGTGAAAGTGTTATAAGGAGCGGCCAGATATTGAAGCTCAGTCAAGCATCTTCATTGAAAATGCTAGAGTAGAGAGAAAGCCTACTAACATCTCTGAGAAAGGGTCCGTCGATAAAGAAGAGAAAAGACTATTCCTCGCTAGGATTTTTACTTTGAGCGGCACCTCTTCAGATGTGGCAGGAGTACACCATGACAAATAGTTTGAGTGCGTTACTCTTTAGTTTTCATTGATTGTTTGTTCAATAACGATATAATCACGTTCATACACCGATTCCCATTAGATCAACAAAGTTAAACAACGTTGGGCCAAGTCAATGCCAGATGTATGACCATTTGAAAGTACCAGGCGCTGTATGTAGGAGGAAGTTTTCAGATGTAGCAGCAGTACACCATGGAGAATAGGTTGAGTGTGCTACTGTTTAGTTTTCATTTATTGGTAGTCCACCTTGGCAATGACGATATAATCATGCTAACCCACCGGTTCCGATTAGATCAACAAAGTTAAGCAGCATTTAGCCTGGTCAGTACCAGATGGGTGACCATTTGGGAATATCAAGTGGCGTATATATATGAAGACGTTGGCAACTCCCTGTAAGAATCGCAAAATCTAACGTTGTCATTTACCCTGACAGAAACATACATGTAACTGGGAGCACTTTTGTATTTGATATTCCCATGAAACTTCCCTTTTTCAAAGGTAGTCGGTCCAACCTGCCTAGGATTTGTGCTACTTCAAAACAAACAAACACACACATACACTGGACGAAAACACATATCAATATGGCGCAGGATACATACACAAAGAGACGACAAACCTCAACTGATGCTACGATAATGATGACCTTACCGCATGTGGAGAGCGTGACGTCCGCAATAACAGTTGCGTTTAAGTGTCTGGTGCATTACTTAAAATCGTTGCTAAAATAGAATTTTGGTAATGTACTATGGCACCAAAATAAACGCCATAAAAATAAGAATTACAGAAAGGAGATCAGCTTTTTATTTCTGGTGATTTTTGTGCTCATATGTCACGTGCACAGATAGACAAACATAATCAATTTTATTAAGTAGAAGTTGACTTTTTTTTTAACAGTAGATGGAGATAGAGATACAGAGAGGTTTACTTTCTTGTATTGGGTTATTTATTTATTTTTTTGACAATGTTTCGTCTACGTTCAATAACACTTTACTTTCAGTGCGTTATACTACGATATGAGCTATGATTAACAAATATACATTTTTAGTCATCTAGAAAAGAAAACATCATAATAATAGGCAGGTACCCTTATATGTTGGATTTTGTTAATACCCAACTATATCTTCAGCCTTGGACATCATTTTGAATATCCTTTAATTTGCATGTGTATATTTTTATAAATAGTTTTTCGACTATTTCTTTTGAACTTAAAGCAATGTTATAAAAAAGTCTCATGCTAACTTTTTCTTCTCCCAAAAAAAAAAAAGTACACAAACTCCAAGGAATGAGGAAGTAATGGATTTTATCTAGCATTCCCTGTTTTATGAACAATAAATGTTTTGTGTATTCATTTTTGCAGACTGTTATCCCCAGGGTCTGTGGCGCAGTGTATAGAGGCGTTGAGTCTCTACGGTTTTAGGTGAGCATTGTCTGAAGGTTGTGGTTTCAATCCTACATACCCAAAACAGACCAGAGAATTACTTGGCCAAAAGGTAGCAATTATTGGGGAAATAGTTATAAGAATCAGCATTCCTATTCCGTCATAGTTAACCACCTGAAGAAGACCAGAGGATGAATTGACCAAAACATGGTGGAACGACAACAACTATGAAGATGAGGATAACAGTCCGCAAAACAATAAATACGCAAATTATGAAGCCTTATCTCAAAGGATTCAAAAAATAAATATAATATATAATAAATGTTTTCCAAATCAGCAATTACATCACTTTACTTCTCCTCATATGAGATGCTTTATGAAAACATATTTATCAAGCTAAAGAAACGTTTCTGTGTTTCATTCTCATAGAAAATCGCCAGGCTTAAATGCATGGAATTCGTGTTACCGGGTGTTTTTTTTTTATATATCTATCAGATTCATTGTTATTCAATTTCACAGGCTAATATTTTATTAGTCAATGACAAGATTTCCTTTAAACAAAGTTTCGGCTGACTTTTACCTCAGCTTTTTTGTTTTGTAGGGGTGACGTATCCTTTTGTTAATAGGTGGAATTAATACGGGACCTTATTTTAACACGCGCGTCCGTGGAATAGTTTTTTATTTTCTATTTTTTAGTTTATTTTTTATTTAATTATCTTATTTTATTTTTCTTATGTATTGTTATCCTAATGTAAAGTTTATTCTATGCATACAGTTTTCAGTTTAATAGGTTTCAGAGATTCTTCAAAGTTTAGAATTTCAAAGTTTCGACTGACTTTTACATCCGCTTTTTTGTTTTGTAGGGGTGACGTATCCTTTTGTTAATACGTGAATAGGGGACCTTATTTTAACACGCGCGTCCTTGGAATAGTTTTTTTTATTTTCTATTTTTTAGTTTATTTTTTATTTAATTATCTTATTTTATTTTTCTTATATATTGTTATTCTAATGCAAAGTTTATTCTATGCATACAGTTTTCAGTTTAATAGGTTTCAGAGATTCTTCAAAGTTTAGAATTTCAAATTTCTCATACAGACATAATCTGAATATGTTATTTAAATTTGTTAATGTACTGGACTGCTGTAGTATTTTTCACTTGATTATTGGTGAGTGACTACCCTTTTAGCACCCAGTAATGTTTTGTTAGTACTGTTTTCATTCAGTATTTTTTGTTATTGAATGTGCTTTTATGATCTTAATTTTTAAATCTAGGGAGGTCATACTGATGTAATATTTCTTGTTGTTAGGGCTTTCTTTGGCAAGTATAACTTGGTAAATAATGCCTTCCATTAGGCAATTATCTATCTTTATGTTATCTCCTCCCATGCCTTAATTTCTTCATTAGTCAATAACAGAGGTTCTCTCAAACAAAGATTCGAGTAATTTCTAGTGACGCACCCTTCTTGTGTATCTACCGAATTAATAGTCGATCATATTTTGACACTATGTGTGTTTGAAGAACTATATCCATTTCTATGATAAGTGAAGATTTAGTTTAGAGTTTTTAATTTCATTATTTTATTTTCTCACGTATTGTTATCATAAAGTTAAAGTTTATTTTTCTCACGTATTGTTATCATAAAGTTAAAGTTTATTTTTCTCACGTATTGTTATCATAGTTAAAGTTTATTTTTCTCACGTATTGTTATCATAAAGTTAAAGTTTATTTTTTTCACGTATTGTTATCATAAAGTTAAAGTTTATTTTTCTCACGTATTGTTATCATAAAGTTAAAGTTTATTTTTCTCACGTATTGTTATCATAGTTAAAGTTTATTTTTCTCACGTATTGTTATCATAAAGTTAAAGTTTATTTTTCTCACGTATTGTTATCATAAAGTTAAAGTTTATTTTTCTCACGTATTGTTATCATAAAGTTAAAGTTTATTTTTCTCACGTATTGTTATCATAAAGTTAAAGTTTATTTTGTTTATACAGTTGTTTGCTGTTTTCACTTTTATCGTTTAATAATTTTTGGGATTTTTTTTTTTTTTGTCAAGTTTAGAATTAAAATTTTTTTATTCCGACATCATCTACGCGGATCGTCTAAATTTCTACGTGTACTGCCTTGTCGTATAATTTTCCACTCCATTGTTGGCGAGCATCGGCCTTCTTTGAACTTCCAGTATTGGTGGTCTAATGCTCTTTTTATTCGGCTTTTTTTTCTTCACTCTGATTTGATGGTCGTAATATCTTGTTTTAAAATCTAGAGAAGTCATACCTACGTTGTACTCCTTGTTATTCAAATTTTCTTCGGCAATTTTTTTTGACTTGATAAACAATGCTTTTGTGTAGACAATTATTTTTCAATGGACAATGCGCACGAGTTTTATGGTTTCAATTTCTCTCTTCATTATTACCTTTCTTGTTTCTATTCAGGTGAATGATATTATGATAATAAAGTTTTCGTTATTTGTATTTCTAGTGGTTAAATTCTTGTGATTTTTAGTCTTATTTTTATTGTTCACTTTTATTTATTTTTATTGGTCACTTTTTTCCACATTTTGTTATTTTTTTATCTGCTGCTTTCATTTAGTATTTTGTTATTGTGTTGGCAACTAAAAGATAGCAGAGACGATCATAGAAAGTGTTTTGACTGTGCACAACAAAAATTATTAAAAAGTTAGAAAAAAGGTGTTTCAAAATCCAGACAAAGCGATACATAATTTGATGAGAAAGATTTACATCAGAGTGGCGACTATTTGGAGAATACATCGATTATTGTTCAAGATATGACGTTTTTCCTTCCTTTTCAGAAAATCTCAAATTTGTCCCACACACTTCTCATCTTGGATATTAGTCTCATAACGGTTCAGCCGATGTAATCTCCGACTCACTTCAGTAATCTATGTTATATTAGCTGAAACGTTATGAAAATAGCATCTAAGATGAGAACAGCAGTCCGTATGAATCAAATTATCAATACTAACTTTTTACGGTAAGCTGCCAGAATTGCAGCTGGAAAAGCTTATGCGATTAGCCAATCATCTGTGATCAAACGACAAAAGTTATTTGTAGAAAAAAACTTTTCTAATAATTTTCTTGGACAGAAAAATTGTCTTTGAAATAAAAATTGGTTTTGTCATTACAAAAACAAACATTATTTTATTAAAACTTTCCTTGCAAAAAAAAAAATTCTTAGATACTTTTCATGAAATAAAAATGATTTTTGTCCCTAGCTAGTTCCATGTTTTCATCTTTAGAAGAAAACATTTGTTTCTTGGAAACATTTGTTGCAAAAAATGTTTTCATATATTTTTCTTGAAAAAAAAAACAAAACAAATATTTCTTTCATATAATTAAACTTACAATAATTGTTATCTTCTTGCGTTAAAGTTTTGTTTTCAGCGTTCTGAACTTATCATCTAGCAGTGTTCATGTCGGTTTTTACTGACAAGCTTTCCAGCTACTTATCATAAACTACTAGAAGATGTCGACGCGATCTTAGGTCAAGTTCTGGATCAGACGTGAATTTGATAAAAAGAATATTAACCAAAATCCAAGAGAATTTTTTTATATAAAATGATAATTCAATGTGGCAGAATTTCATTTTATTCAAATCAGATGAAGACGCCAAACTACTAACTCGACAAATATAGTTTCATATAAATACACGCAACAGAGACAACTCCATTATCGATGAATCACACAAATGCAAACCAATTATTAACAGTATGTAAAAGGCATCACGCAAAGATATCCATTAACTTATATTATAGCGGTCACCGTGAATAATTGATCTAACGTAGATTCATTTCGCTTTTAGAAAGTTGTTAGAAATATCAAACATTCACAGAATGTCTCATGTGCTTCAAAACACAGGAAAGCATAAAATTGCAATAAGTACGCACATTGACAAATTGATTGTTGTACTTTGATCATTCACTGAAATCTATTTCAAGGTAATATCAGAAATTAATATATATATATGTGTGTGTGTGTGTGTGTGTGTGTGTGTGTGTGTGTCTGTGTATTTCTGTGGAAATATTCTTTATTCACTTATATTTCCCTTTTTATATATACCAATCCTTATTTAAGAAGCTCGATGTAATTACAGAGCATATAATGAATGAATGACATTATGAGTTAAGGGTAAAATAAATTCACTGATTGATCTAATAATTAAGTGAATGATTTTGTGCTACGAAACAGATACTGTCAAGAATTTTGAATGTCAACTGAATTAAAGGCATAAATTATAAGATGGTCAATATCATGAAATTTGGAATATAGACTATTGTCATTTATTTTACACACATATATATATGAGGAACTTTGTATGTGTGTCTGAATTCGTTCTCTATTAACTCCAAAACGGTTCGGCAGAATGTTTAACAATTTCATACAAATGTACTTTATATGTTTGGAAATGTTCTTAGATAGGTTTCGTATCGGAATGCCACTAATAAGTATCGAAAATCGATAAACAAAAGCACCCGATTAAAGAAGGAACAGGTCGATTTTGACCCAAGTTAACAATTTACAGAGTCTAACGTCACAAATGCTTTTGAGAAATTTTATCACCGCAAAAACAGAAGAGTCCGATGTACAAAATCATTAGTAGGTTCTTTGATAAGACAGTGGTGCATTCGAAATGGATATTTATGTTTAATGCATAATTGAACCATGAAACTTGACTTTTATCATTTTAAACTTTAATTTAAGCCATTATATAAAAAACATGTTGATAAAATCAACAGTAGTTTCTCTACAGCTCAAAATACTATGGACTAAGTCATTGTGGGAAACATGTGAAGCTTTCGATGCACCATGGTGGGTCTCTGACTAGAGCAGACAATTGATTTGATTTGATTGAAAAATGATCGATTTCACTGATTTCGATAATAATAAAACTATTGGAAGTATAGAACATTTGTTGATCCTCATTCAGTCCTGGGCAACATCGGGTCTTCTTGTTGGTAATCATATTGACACACGGGTTCTCGTTAGATCACCGACTAAACAACGATGAGCCTGGCAGGTACCAGATAGATAACCATTTAGGAATTTAGGCGCTATATGTATTTTGCTGAGATGAAAAAATTTAATCCATTGGAAGAGATGCACCCTCAATTTTAGTTAAAACATGCATCTAGGAGAGGAAAACCTCTGATATAAACCTGATATCTATCTGATGGAATCAATTACACCGACTGAGATGAGCAGTTGTTCTAAAATGTGTGGATGTTTCTACACAAAGCCTTCACAAACTTAATATCAGCCGTATTTAATGAACATTACTCTTAATAAATTTAAATCGACTTATTCTATGATTAATAATAATTCTACAAATAATAAGAGGGTGATCTTATTATTATCCGTCAATGAAATTATTGAAAATAGTATTGGTTTATTACAATTTTGAAAGGTTTTATTATTTTTATACATAATAAGCGGCTATGAGATGTTGATCTGTTGATCTATTCCAGGAAACGTACTATCATCAATATTATTATTATTATTAGCTGGCAGCCCAGCGTTGCCCGGTCGTACAGTACGCTTAAACATATTTTAATTTATGCAGATTAAATATGTATTATAGAATCAATTCTCTACTGATTATTATTTATTATGAAGAATAATTTGCCCAGTGAACTAATTTGCAAAAAAATAAAAATAAAAAATAAAAAAAATAATGATAACGTCGTTCATCAACTTCCGTCCGTGTTTGTTTACAATATCACGTCAGCTGATATGTCGGACTGACGATGAATGCCCTGAAAAATTCACTTCTGATTAATGTTTATTTTTAAAATATGCAAACTAAGAAACGATTTGGACGATTTTAAATGGTACCTCTTCTTTTATCGTAAACTGAACTTATTAATAAGAAAAAAATTAAAATAAAATAGCCAGGTACATCCGGGTTAAAAGAGGGGATACTTCGATCTGTATTCGTATGCTCTACCACTAAACTATATCTCCAGATTATAATAAATCTGTTTTTTTAAGAAGAAATAATTTGCTGAAATGTTATTATCTCCCTTGGCCGGTGTAATATCAAATACTCCCCAGTAAAAATTATTATTTCTATCTATAAGAGAGAAAAGCTATTTTTAAGATCAGACTTTTTTTAATTTTCGATACTTATCTGATGAATTTTTGTACAAAACATATCTAGGAACACTGCCAGACATATAAATTAGCTTTGTGTATAATTTGCAAAAGATAGGCTCAGCTGTTTCGGAACCTATGAGGTAGGCACTCACACATACACACACACACAAAGTGACTTTTATATAATAGTAAAGATTAATATAATTCGAATTTTATGCTGTAGACACTCATCAATACACAATATATAAACTCTCCTAACCGTATAAATATACCGAGAGGTACAATTCTGAAGAGTCATTCGTACGACGCTATATTTGTATTAAGTACTATAACTCTCTTTCTCTATGGATTCTGTATTTTTAAGTTATATTCTGTCAAAGTCTTCTAACTGACCTCTCCATGCCATAATAAAATATGCAAATAGTAAAAATGACTTCAGTCTCTTCGTTCCTGTATAAATTGATAAGTAATGAAAATATCTCTAAATTTATTTTCACAAATAGTAATTTTCTTTTTAAACCAATGCGAAAGTTAAAAAAATAAAATCATATAAAAAGTGACATTTTTCGTAGGGCATACGGCATACTAAAATGTGCTGTACAGCAACAAGCAACAGCTACATTTCGTAATAAAAAAACAAGCAATATTTAATGGAATGGAATTTAATGAAATATCACAATAAATTGTATTTCAAGGTCTCATGTATGATATGAAAAGAAACTGGAACCTAAAGGGGATATCGATCATACCAGTTATCATAGGTGCCACAGGACTTATGAAGAAGAACCTGAAGTCCTACCTAACTAATATTCCTGGTGAACCAAGTGCAAAAGAGATTCAGACAATTGCACTTAAGGGAACAGCGAGGATACTAAAAAGAGCTCTCGGTTGGTTTCAATAAAAAAGCGGGGCAATGTTGGCAGCTGGTTCGGCTGCCCCATACCCGGCATTACAATCTTCAAAGGAAGAAAAATAAAATAAAAAATAAAAAAAAATAAGAAGAAAATGAAAAAGAAACAACGTGTCTACTGCAATATCTCATTTCTTATGAAACAAAGTATACTGTATTTTAAAAGAAAATGAAAAGAAAAACTTGTACTATATAATGCTTTTG
>NC_136490.1:15451663-15474163 GCF_053919585.1 Euprymna scolopes
ATACATATGTAATATCAATGTACGGCACTTGTCTGCTTTCAACAAAATCCCCCAATTATCATTCTTTTATTCTCTGTTTCACTTGTTACATCTCTTTTCGCGAGAGCGGTGAATTGGTAGCAACCGTAGTCACTGAAGCGACGTGGTTGCTATGGAAACCAGTCATAAAGACCATCATTCACCTCCTTACGTTTCTTTTACGATTTTGAACACCAGAAAATTCATCATAACTTTTGTTTCACTGAACGAAAATTGAAAAAATGGTTTTACAATATAGCTGAGAAGGTGATCTATAAACTGTAATAATTGTTTGAAAATTGGTTGAAAAATGAGTGAGCGGTGAAGCTTTAAAGCCGTTCTAAATGACTAAAACTTCCACTTAACCATATATTCAAACACAGTAGTGTTTGAATGATATATCTATAAAAGTGAGAATGTGTGTGTGTATGTGTGTGTGAGGACACTCCTCAACCTATATACTCAATGAATTTTTTATCTAAAGACTTGAAATTTGGTATATATGGTATTCAGAGATGTGGAAAACATTTTAATTAGTTTTCATCCGGAGAAAAAGGCTGCTAAAGAGTCATAATTGAAAAATTTATACTTAGAGAGTCATCGGATTTTTATCTGTTTGTCAACTATTTTCAAGACGTTTAAAAACACCTTTTAAAGATCCTGGCAAGGTTACTTGATTATATAGTAGAGCTGACTATTTAATGTAGCCGCCCTCAGCCTCAATCACTTCCTTGGTATGGGTCCAGAACTGGGAGCATACCTTTTCTGCAAGCGCCGGCGGGAGCTTGGCAAATACTCGGTGGATGACAGTGATCAGGCTGGCCTTTGGTGTTGTGGGAGGTTATGTTGGTGATGTTCTCAACATATGATCAAAAGAAGTAGTCCAGTGGGTTCAGGTCAGGGGAGGAGGGGGCCAGTGAAAAAAGGGTATAAAATTGTAAAACACCTCCTGAAGCCAAGCCGAAGACTTGTGGGCCGGTGCTGAGTCCTGCTGCCACACCCAGCGTCTGCCAGCAACCACCTGATTGCATCAGGGGATCAGCACACTCTTCAGCATATTCAGGTACACTTTGATGTTGACTTTCAAGCCGACTTCAAAGATGTGAGGTGGCATGATGTGGCCCTCACTTGAAACCACACCAAGACCATAACCGTGGCTGAAAATTTGATTTTCATACACCTGGACATGTTCCTGTTATTCGTGACAATCCAGTGATGCATTTTGAGGGTGCTGGCAATGGTCCTGTTGCCATAACTTGGATAAGTAGAGAGCATGAGTTGTACAACAGCGCATTACTGATCTAGCTTGTTGAATATTGTGTTACTTTCAGACATGATTGAAGGCTCCTATCGCTCTTGGGATTTGTACACAACTGGCAAACTAGTAGATGGTCTACAATAAAAAAAAAACAAACGGTTTTCATCAAACGGAAATGGAATCATGTCGTTTTCTCTAGGGTGACAATTTTATTGTTCCATCCTACTCTGTATATTTATTTCAGTCATTTACATATCAACTACTAAAATCCTTTATGCGGGCAAGTATCAATTTTATTCTAAGAAATTTAGCCTGATGATTTCCTTTGAGTATAGAACACAACCGTTTCTGCATAGCTCAAGCTCACACACACCCACACATATATATATATATATATATATATATATATATATATATATATATATATATATATATATACATATATCCATTTTCGAGCTCTCTCTATGTATATTCATTTCAGAAAAGAGAGAAATTGGTTCAAAGAATAATTTCTTAGATGACTGGAAATGAAAAGCTTCTGTTTCTCAGATTTTGTACAACTGATGAAACTGTCAACTTGTCATCTCAGACTCCCTCCTCATCTTTTTTTCTCTTCCTTTTCTTCTTTTTACCGAACAGTTCACTGACCAATCTTAGATGATGAAACTGGAAACTTGCTTTGGCATTAATTGCAAAACTTGCTTAATTCTATACGTTGCGGTACATTCTTTTTCTTTCAAAATCTTGGTTATTGCTTATGTGTCTGGAACCTGGTATTACTTGGTGCAGCATTCACACTCATTGTGTTCAGCTGGAACTCTCCGAAAGAGGAAATATTTAAGAAATTCACAAGCAGTTTTCCTGCTGCATGTATATACATCGGTCAGGAAATATGCTGCTTTTTATTTTAGCAATTTTTTCCAGGGCTGTGTCGCTATTCTCACACATTATACAGGTGTATCCTATCGAACTCTGGAACCTTTCTGTTGAACTCTGGAATCTCCAAAGAATTTTGAACGTAATCCAGTATTTAATCCACAAAGTAGCACGTTCTTATTACGTCAGCCATTACTGGGTAGAAGTCTTAAGTAATTCGCAATTGTATTTTGAGTCTCACCCACACTGTAGTATGCTTTTGTTCTATCAGCCATGTCTGGATAGAAGTCCTAAGTAATTTGCAATTGTATTTTAGTCGTTCTCACCAAGGATTGAAACTTCAACCTCCAATAGTGTAACTTTACAACTGAATTTTACCAAATACCTTATCCACTATGCTACGGGTCCTTGTATAATATCTGATAACACCTCTAGCATCCCAAACATGGTTTGTGGCAAATTTTGTACGATCCTGACCAATTGTTTTAGAGCTCATATTTGTTTATTGTTATTAGTATCAGCGGTATTTGTGGTTGGTGTCAACGTTGTACCATGCCAAATTTGACGAATTGTTATTGAGATCAGTTTTGTGTATTGGATGACAAATTACATTTTTTTCTGGTTATTTAGTGCAAAATCTACTGTTAGATATTGGGTGAGTAGATCCACCCGTATATAAAATGGTTAGTTGAAAATAACAAGAAATGAAAAGTCAACCAGTGTCAACGTGCTGAACCTGAGAATTGATAGAGTGCAGAAATTAATAGAAACGGATATGACGTCAGATGACACAAAGAGAGGGATTGTGAAAAAAAGAAGATGTAGCAGATGGACATGAAAAATTATATAAGCTGAATAAATATGATTAAACAGTGATTATGAATTTCCGACTGGTTAATGATTTGGAATAAAGAGCAAGTCGAATAAACCTGCCCTGTTTTCCATCAGTTTTGCCTCAACTTTGTCCTAAAAATATAAATAAGCAGCTTAACTTTTAAGGTAGCAAGCCCTCAGTCTCAAAGAGTCACACAAAAGCGAGTACAGGGAGAACATGCAGCTACCAAAGTATGAATACAATGTGTTTCTGTAACGATAACAGCAACTTAGTTTTCTTTATGTATGGCACAAGGTTGAAATGCAGCACTACAATACAATACTTTTATATATACGATTTGCTTCATACAATTATTAGAAAATAAATCACTGTTTTACTCAGAGGAGGTTCATACCTTTCTCAAAAGTATTAGTGATTAACTGAATAAAATAGAACTAATTTGAATTCTGCATAGCTAATTCCATTGTCTATACCTCTATCTATTATGCTAACAAAACACTCTTCTGCTGAATCAATAGTTATTATGTTATGTTACTAATAGACATGAAGTATGTAAAATGACTGAAGCAGTTCACAATCTAATTGTATATAGAAAGAAGGAATAAATATCTTTGTCAGGTAAACTTTAAAATATTCATGCCTCACAAAATGTCGAGATAATTGTCTGCAGTGATTAAACATCCGCATTCATATCAAAAATAGATGCATCCAACGGCAATGTTATATTGAAACGTTGCTTCCTATCTGTGCAACAAAGTCAAGCAACTTCGGTCCATACTCAAAAAAAGTGACAATTTTCTTTAATAGTCTTGGGAAATAGATGAATAACAAAACGTCCTTCCCTGCCTTTATGTTATACAAACCCGACTTTGAAATCTAGCGGACTATGCACTTTTCTTCTCGTTACTACCTTTTTGTCACAGAAAAGACATTACTAATATTTTACTACTTTATCATTATTTACATGACACGTGCTCGACTGAGCTTCAATCTATGGTCGTTTTCCCCTGTAAAACATGAACAATTAAAATCTTGTCTAACTGCAACATAGTGTGGCTCGCGCATGCAAATGTATGCGAAATGACATTACTGGTAAAAAAAAGAAGACAATAAAAAAGATAAAGAGAACGATTACGTAAGAGACGGAAGAAAACGTTTACGATCACGTTAGAAGTGTGGATGGCATTCGAGAAAACGATCACGTGAGGGACACCACAGCAATGACAAGAGAATGAGGAAATAAATATTGTTGTACAAAACAAGTGAGTTGAAAATCTTTTCTATTTTTTGTTTCCTTTACGACTGAGTCTACAACATGTTGGTTCCTGGACGTTACATAACTAAAACCACTTTTAATAGTCGCCCCTCTCTCTCTCTCTCTCTCTCTCTCTCTCTCTCTCTCTCTCTCTCTCTCTTTCTCTCTGTGCCTAAATCTAAACGAAACTGCCCTGCACAAATTTTCTTCCTTAAAACTTCCCATCTTCCGAGGGGCTGCTTCCCAGCTGACTACAGCATAGTCGTTTTCAAGTCCAATGTAAACAAATTTTTGTTGATCGTTACTCTTAAATAATCAAATTCTGCTCAGTCCCTACCATCATTACCGATCACCACAGTGTTGTCTAACTGCTCACCTGATAATCATTTAATCCTTATCCTTGAGTGACTTTTGGGCCTTGAGAAGTGGTAATACACCAGTCACAAAAAAACAAAAAAAAAAAACGGAGCATAGCATAAAATAGACTAAATAAATAGTACTCTCAAGTACGGAGCTGTTGGTAGAACAACTAATCTAGTAGTAGAAGACAGGAATACATCTAATAAACTGCGCCTACCAAACTCGTATGTCATAGATACCATTAAACCTACCAAACTCGTATGTCATAGATACCATTAAACCTACCAAACTCGTATGTCATAGATACCATTAAACCTACCAAACTCGTATGTCATAGATACCATTAAACCTACCAAACTCGTATGTCATAGATACCATTAAACCTACCAAACTCGTATGTCATAGATACCATTAAACCTACCAAACTCGTATGTCATAGATACCATTAAACCTACCAAACTCGTATGTCATAGATACCATTAAACCTACCAAACTCGTATGTCATAGATACCATTAAACCTACCAAACTCGTATGTCATAGATACCATTAAACCTACCAAACTCGTATGTCATAGATACCATTAAACGCAAACTATTAAACACACAATGGAGTTCCACATAACAATGCAGAAAAATTAAATGACTTTACAAAGTAAAAACACACACAAACGGATTAAACTAAGATTTAGGTAACCTGAAAGATATTTCTCCCAAACGGACAGATTTTGAGTGCAAAAGTCTATCCTCCAACATCTGTCCCATCACCACAATGTTTCAACCATTGTGTTTGTTTTGCAAGTACTTTTGGAATGTGCTCGGATGAACTCATAGCACTGGTGTGAACTCAACATGCATACTCCCAACTAACCCGACAAGCAGATAAATTTCCCACTCCATCACTGTTGTGGTCCCTAGATGCTGGAAAGTCTTCTACTCTAATAGTTTCTTCCCATGGACTGCTAGACTTTACAATTCCCTTCCTGTTTTCTTCTTCTCTGACTGTACTAACCTACAGGAGTTGAAATGTTATGTGAATGCACATCTCGCTGCTCAACTTCCCACGGTTCCTTGTTTGACACGATTTCAAATAATAGCCCCAGATTATAACAAGGACGTTTATTTTTGGTCTTTTATCTTAAAGGAAAGAAGTCAGTTCTGTGATAGCATTTAGAGATTATTAGCCTCTCCCTTTTCCCTTCTTTTACATGAAAATAAATTAAAATAAATATAGTCTACATTCGGACTCCTTACACCTAGCAGTTGTGTCTCAAAACACATAATGATCCGTTAATGAATTTAGAAGTGAATCTTATACATATAACATACCTAGCTTATGAAGTCGAAGGTGAGTTTGTGACTGGGTTCTCATATTTTGACTGGCAGTAATTATCACTTCCTACACCGATGATTGCATAAACGTAAAACATTATTGTCTAGTGGTATAAAAAAAATTGTTAATATTTTTTTTTTTAAATATTATCGTTATAAAGCAAAGAATAAATTTAAAAAAAAAAGAAAATTTAGCCCTCTTTAGGGAATTAAGAAAAAGCGATAATGCATAATGCGAATGTAATATTCGAGTTTTTGTAGATGAAGACTATTTGACTGGCATTTATAGATACTTCATTTTCCTCGATTCTCTTGTTAATTTCTGGTGGCCTGGAGTTAGAATACCAGCCTACAAATCAGATAAGTTATAGTCACCAGAAACACACAAGTCCCTTCCGTAACTGGACGAGTAATTGGATGTAATTAGTGTATCCATTTTTTTTAGGACTATTATCTTCATCTTCATAGTTGTTGTTGTTGTTTCACCACGTTTCTCCCAACTATATTCCTAATAAGTATTGTGTCACATTCATAGAAATGTTGAGTTTCTATGGTTCCAGGTGAGCACTGTGTGAAGATAGCAGTTTCAATTCTACCCATAGAAGGCCAGAAGATGAATTGGTGACAACGTAGTGAGACGACAACTATGGAAGGCAGTAATTACTGGGAATACAGTTACAAAACACAGCATTCCTATCTCGTCACAATTAACCATTATGAAAATGAAAATAACAGTTTGCATAAGAATGAATGCACAAATTGTGAAGCTTCATCTCAAAGGATTCCAAAAAAATAAAAATAATATATGGATACAATCATATAACCTATTGATATTACGATTTATGTACTGTTTATTTGATCAGAGAAACAATAAAAGAATTGAACCATGAAACTATATTGATGTAGTTTGAGATAATTAAAGATGATGAGCAGCAAGGTATTATAAATTGTACTATTATCAATCATTGGATTTTTTTTTTAAAACTTATTCTATATATACTACCATCCTGGCACGATATTTTTTTCACACAACTTTGACTAGTTTTTCCTTTTACTTTGTGTTATTTTCAGTGCAATCATAAAAGACTATAATTTTACAAATTCATAGTGAGAGACTGGGACACAGGTTGGGACCTGATTAACCATAGTTGGGTCAACCCAGAGAAATGGTATGATGTTTTGAACGACGAAAGCCATCAATGAACTGGGGAAACAACGCATCAGAATGTGATATTTCTTTTAAAAAATATTGAGAGAAATGAGACAAGCAACAACTGTGACATAAAAATTCCCACTAAAAAAAATTAATAAGATTCAAATTTTACTCATATTATTTAGATTCTTTGAAATACTGTTGAGTGTCATTTTCACAGCGTTTTGATCCATGTAACCTCCGACTTTCTTGTCGAACCCAGGAATCTTTCTTTTAACTCAGTAATTTGGACGGAATTTCAAACGGAACCGTTTATTTACTTCACGGGGGCAGAATGCTCTTGTTCTACCAGCCATGACTGAGTATAAGTCATAAATATTTCACAATTGTATTTTTGGTAGCCCACATTTAGAATTGAACCTTCAACATTTGGAAGACTTTCACTTTTACTACTGATTTTTTTAAAGTATTCTAATCACTGAACCACAGGTCTTTGTGGATAGTTCTAATATGAATTTTGAGAGCCTTAAATCTATTTTATTTCTAGTAGTAAATATCAATATTTATTACAAATTATTATTACTATATATATATATATATATATAACTACTTCATTTTGTAGTATTGGGAATCCCAGCTTAATTGCTATATAGGTAGTTTTAGAAATAGAAAGTTATGTAAGTATATTTTCATTTCCCATCAGCGAGTTGGCAGGGTCACAAAAGGTTAGGTTTGACAGGTATCAACCTAGAGAGAATGCACCAGAAATTAGGGGTAACACGGGAATTGTGGTCGTAGGCTTCCAGTTGACGACCACATGGGCTGAGAGTGGTTGAGGCAGCAGAGGAATGCAGATTGGAGATCCGGCTCTCCACAACCAGGGTTCGAGATGATAGGCTTGCCT
The DNA here is from genome assembly GCF_053919585.1 of Euprymna scolopes. Taxonomy (NCBI): domain Eukaryota; kingdom Metazoa; phylum Mollusca; class Cephalopoda; order Sepiida; family Sepiolidae; genus Euprymna; species Euprymna scolopes. The sequence continues at coordinate 15,459,652 of NC_136490.1, forward strand.
TGAAATAAAAGATTTGAAGCTTCAAATACATCTTGTTGTTTATCGATGCATCTGTCTGCAGTGACCACTTCCCACGAGATGGAGACCAGCGTCCAAGAAGGCATCATCCGCTGCCCAAGGCAACCAGGTATGTACACATTATACATTTGCATGTACACATCTCGAAGACTTTCATGGCAAGAAACGGGGTAAGGATAAGTACACACACATACACATGTATATAACAGTGAACTGCACGTAACATACATAAGAGCATACACACCCATGCCTATATATGTAAAAACGGTGATAAGCACACAGATTCTTAAAAGTACCCTTAAAAGTACTCGTAACAAGAAAACGTAAAAGAGAACGATCAGAAACAGAAACGTTTAATAATAATAGTAATAAATAAATAATAAATAAACACACAAAAGCCTTCATTTAACAATTTAATCACATAAATTAATATACGAAAGTATAATTCTATGCATAAACTAAGTATTTACTTGAACAGTGCTCAATACATAGGTAGAGCTAGGTAGTAAGTTAGAAAAATATATATGGCAATTAAGCTACACAGAATATTCCGAGTTTCATCCACACTAGCATAAGCCTGACGAATCTTAGTGTGGATTTCACTGTCAAACAGCTAATCAGCCTGATTAAATATTAGCAAAATTCCAAACTACAACCACAGTTACTGCAGTCTAGTGTCTTTACTATTGGGTGACAAAACTTTGCTAGAATTACAAAGACATTTTATTGCTAATAAATACATTATTTTTTTCGTTGTTATTGTTTTTATTTCTCTTACTCTCTTTGTCGTTGTCTATATGGGGAGTGTCTATATTTTCATTTATAAAATGAAATTATCCATGAACACGTGTTTTGCCATCAAACAGCTCAATAGCGTAACGAGACTTTGGAGAGATTTTAAACTGTGATCAGAGTTACTGAAGTTGGGTCCTTTTATCGCCAGGCCACAAAACCTTTAAATGGAAGTAAATGTTTCACTGTAGATTTCTAAACTCGTTTTTTTGTTTCTACCATTAAAAAAAAAGTAACGTATATATCTATAAGCCAGAAAATGTTCCTGAAATTCTCAAAGTTTTATGGACCAACAATTAATGTCCCAGGATACAGTAGAGGATAAAGGATACATGCCAGACCCATCTATCTACTTTAACCTCTTCCATCCAAACTTGTAAGCCATGGTTCACATCCAATTTTTATAACTACCCGTCTGTAAAACACAATACCGCAAGCTGCTTCCCAGCTGAGTACAACATAGTTGTTTTCAAGTTCAATTTAAACAAATTCTTGTGGAGTTTTCTACTGAAATAATTAAATTCTGCTCAATTTCGGCTATTGTTATCTATCCTCACGGTGCTGTCTTACCCTTATCCTCGAGTGGCATTTAGATCTTGGTAAGTCATGATTTCTCACTAAAAAGAAAATTTGTTATGGTTGTTCTTGTAATTTCCCTCCAGTTATGGACAAAAATAGCAACTTTTGTTCAATGAATCATTTAGAATAAGTATTGTGTTTCAGTATTAACAGAAAAGGGGGTTAATATGTCGTAAAACATATGAAACAAGTCAATCAATAAATCATTTACAATAGGTAAATTGTGTTTTGACATTAAATAAACTAAAATGGGTCGATTTGCAAAACGGAACCTTTAGAATAAAGTGGTGACGATAATGAAACGAAACAGCAAATCTTGTTATTTTGACGCAAGTTGTTCGTGTGAATGTTAATTAAATACACAAAAATAAAGGAACACAAAAAAACAAAACAAATATAAACAATGCACATGTTCCTATGTATTTAAATAGATAAATTCCACATACAATCTTGGAGCAAAGTAGGAGAATGTTCTAAGATGAACTGTTTACGATGATAAAAATTTGTTAAACAAGTAGCCCCGTTGCATATTGTGAAAGAAAAGCGAGGAAGTACGGTGTATTTACACAATTTTTCCAGTTAATCGCATGACAACTTGGGCATACTGCGTCCATTGGGGAGGCTGCGCCGCCTTCATTGATGAGAGATCCAACACTGGAGTAGGAAACCAACTAGTCTCCAGAGGGGATTTTTTCAGCGGCGCCTGCTTTATTGTAAGCAAGGCCTAGAAGTTTTCTCTGGTGCTCTCGCTGATCAGCTGTCTCTCTTCTGTCCTGATCGCGCCTGGTGTGTAGTGACTCCCCTCGCCATTAACAGTAGCTTCCCGATCCTCTTGCAGTCTTTTATCCCTGGTATGTGGTGCCTCCTGTCACCTCGCATCAGCTGTGGCCTCCAGATTTCTTTTAAGCCTTTCATCCCTGATGTGTGGTGACTCCTGTCGCCTCGCATCAGCTGTGGCCTGCCGATTTCTCTCAAGACTTCTTTTTTTTTTTTGACTCTGGAGAAATTTGTCATCTTCTCTCTTGAGATTTCACAGCTTGATTCATTTTCCAACCCAACAAACTTACTAAGCACCGGACTTCATTACAATTTTCATTATAATTTTATTTAATCTGATTATTCATTCAACATGATTACTGAACTAGTTGACCGGTGTTCAGGCGTTACCCAGGCAAGTAGAATAATTCAAAATATTATTCCTGAATAATTCTTTGCAATGTTATCAGATTTCTGTTGTCAGTAAGGAAATCCCTGAATAAATCTAGCGAATATACAGTTTGACATTAGAAGCTGATAACAGCATGGCAATTCATACATAAAGCAAGATACTGTAATTTTTCTTCGAAATGCAAAATGGCATCAGTAAATAAATCATAGAGCAATTATGTCGGTGGCAGATACGATAAAAGAAACACGGATTGTATGAGAAATAATAAATTACACTTTCAGAAGGAAATACTAGAAAATAGCAAGAAATTTGAAAGTGGTTGAGATAGATTTAGGTGAATGTGTTGACCAGTTCACCGATAACAATGCCAACTATTGAAGGAACAACAAAAACTTGCCATCAACGTGTCTGCAATAAAAAATGCCTATATGTACCTATACACTAGCTGCGTTGCATGGGATAGGAGATTAACTGAAAAGATTCCATGGTAGTACAGACTAGTTAAATACACATTCAGATTTACAGATGAAGGAGGGGTGCGTTTGTATATATATATATATACTAGCAAAAGTACCCGTCGTTGACTGGGTTCAAAAACAGCCTACAGAAAATGGACTCTGATTTATGAAAGTATGATAGGTTATGAAAAGGAAGGGTTGTAATGAGATAGCTTCGAATTTGGGGGTATCAAAATCAAAGTAAAATATGATGAAAGTAAAAATAAAATAGATAAACCCCATAATTTATTATACCATACCTGTTCACACTGAAACACTTATCACAATATTCTGTGGATCTATATTAAAAAACCTTGTTAAACTTTGTGACATATTTCCATTCTATGGAGGTCAGGTGCGAACCAACACCCCATAATTTTATTATACCATATTTCTTCAAACTGAAACATAATTATCAAAGTATACTTACGCAGATAGATATGAAAAGTCTTTATTAAGGTTTGTGCCTATTTCCATTCTATGGAGGCCAGGCGCGAACGCAGACCCCACAATTTTATTATACCATCCCTATTTAAGTTAAAACATACTTATCAAAGTATTTTTATGTACATCTATATCAAAAACACTTGTAAACGTTTTTTTTTTTAATTTTTTATTTCCATACTTTGTGGACCAGACGCGAACGCAGACGCCACAAGATCAAACATGCCCATTCCTGTGTCTCGATACATCTATCATTATATGTAATCATTTTTTTAAAATAGTCAACCATATAGGAGCCGATTCGTGACCAGACACACACACATACACACACAGACATTCAGCTTTATATTATATATATATATATATTATGAAAGTATATTTGCGTAGTCTGCAATTTAATAACTTTTGTTTTGTGTTTTTACTTTTATAGTTTATGGACCGTGTTACTGTTTTAAAACAACACAGGCAGTGAAACTGTGTAATACGATTTGTGTAGGAATATGCATTTAACAGAAACGTTTTCTGAGGAATAAATGCAATCATTCTTAAATGAGGATGAAATGTACACAACCTTGCAAAACATGCTTTAGGTAGTGCAGATCAGGCTGTCTGAAGATATTGGCTTCCTGAGACCAAATGCACCTAACATTGAGGCTTTTTTGTTTTTCAACTTCCTTTTGCAAAATTTAATTATGTTCTGCAAAACCAAAAACAAAAACAACAACCCACCTTTTCCTTCTTCACATTTTTCCTTTCTCTTTCTATCTCCCCCACTCTCTGACTGGTTTCCTAACTTAAAATGTACCAAACATTAATACTGTAACCCTTTTCCCTCTCCCACTGCAAAACTCATTCATGTTCTGCAGAGCAGGAAACAAAAGCGATGAAATCACTATAAAACAACTAAACCAAACACTACAAATTAGCGATTGAAAATACAAAGAGATTGAAGAATAAAAATCTTTAGAAAATAATCAGATGCAACATGAATATTATTTCCAAAATAACTGGACTCGGCATTAAATAAACCGAAAAAGGTTGATATGCCGTAAAACAAAACAACCAAACCTAAAGCATGTTTTCAAGACTGCATACATTTCATCCATTTTAGGTAAAACTGAAAGATTTGTTTAGAAAATGTTCGATTTAGTTCCTACTAAAACTCTAGTAGAAAGGGAAAAATGGAAATTATATATATATATATATATATATATATATATATATATACTAGCGGCCAAAAATCTGGGACAGTTTAGTTTGTTTTTTCAATTTCTCTAGAACATTCGGGGGGATTGCAACTAAACTTACACACATTTAACATATCTCTTATGTTGATACACTGCATTAATTACACTTCATTATAAAGGATAGAAAAAAGTTATGAGCATTTCAATTTTTTTTCTTTTTGGAAATTAAAATGGCAAAAACCGTGGGACAAAGAAAAAATAAATTAAAAAATAATAACAATGAAACATCAAAATACCAAAATTGGTGGACACACATTTAATATCTAGTGAACAAACCTTTATTTTCTATAACTGCAGCGCACCTTCTGCTGCAAAATTGAATGAGATGGCGACATTCATCACGTGAAATTTTTACCCATTCTTATTTAAGTTTTAGCCACAAATCTTTAGTATTGATAGAGTTTCTTGCACTCACACAGTTCCCCAAAGAAGACCATAGGTTTTCAATAGGGTTTAGGTCCGGACTTCGAGAAGGCCAATTCAAAACATCCACATTTTGCTCGTTCAAAAATTCCGTTACATGCTTAGCCTTGTGGCAGGAGGCGTTATCCTGCATGAAAATAGGTTTATCACACTCAGAATTTCGAAGTATTGGGATGACATGATATATCAACAAGTTTTTGTATATTGTTCCATTAACTCTGGTGTTTAGACGGACCAGATCAGTCGTTCCTTCCCAAGAAATCATTCCAAACACCATTATGCTACCGTTACCATACTTAACCGTTTTCTTCATGCATTTTTTATTAAATCTTTTGCTAACAAACATCCTTATAAATTTCTTCCAGTCAGATCCATATAAATTAAACTTACTTTCATCAGAAAAAAAAACATTTCGCCACTGATCATCTGTCCATAACACATGCTCTTGAGCAAAGCTTATTCTGAGTTTCTTGTTCTTGTTTATCTATGGTTTCTTAGCTGGTGATCTCTCAAACAGACCAATTTCATTCAGGTGTCTTGATACTGTTTTACGAAAAATTTTGATGTCATGATAGGCATGTAGTTCATGAGAAATATTGACCGCTGTCTGAAAACTATCGTTCAGTACTATCTTCTTAATCAATCGATCTTGTCTAGGAAAAGTTATTCGTTATTTCTTCGGTGGTAGAATTTTCCCAGTATCCTTGAAATCCTTTATAAATCATCCAACGGTATTTTTCAACAGCTTCAATTTATCAGCTATCTTCTGTATTGAATGGTTTTCCCCATGAAGTTTAATAATTGATTTTTTGACAGAAGCATCAATTTTAGGTGTCATAATGATGGTGGAACCGGCTGCCATGACTACAAAGTGAGGTAATCGACTTATTCTTCATTTTCGTACTTAAAAAAAGTGGAAAAACTGACTACACAGTCCACAATAAATTATTTTTTTTGCATTGTCCCACCGTTTTGGCCAGTTTAATTAAAAAAAAATTGAAATGCTCATTACTTTTTTTTATTCCTTATAATGAAGTGTAATTATTACTGTGTGAGAGATATGTTAAATATGTGTAAGTTTAGTTGTAACCCCCCAGAATATTCTGGAGAAATTGAAAAAAAAACTAAACTGTCCCAGATTTTTGGCCGCTAGTGTATATATATATATATATATATATATATATATATATATATATATATATATATATATATATATATTAGTAGAGATTTTTTCTCCATGATAGAAGAGTTGTTTAAATTTATATTGAAATGCCTACATTTACAAAGTCAATACAACGCAGATTTTTTAAATAAACATTTATTTTTCCCCCCTTATGGCATGGTGTCATCATTGAAAACTCAGACGGATTTTGACTTAGCCTTTTGGCCAAGATCAAAGTGTAGTATCTGTTCTTCAGATGCTGCACTTCCATTTCTTGTTCTCTTTCGGTGGAGGAGCAGTCCTTCACGACTGAGACAATTTTTATTTTTGTACCTTTTCTCCACGTTAAAAACGACCCTGCTGTCTAACTCTGTCCCGTGGGGAGGCATAGTAAATAGGTACACAATGCCACGAGGAAAGAAAAAGAAAATTAAAAAAAAAAAACACACAAACTGATCCCTGCGTAGATGCTATGATCATCGGAAATTTGATTTTTAAACAAATAAATGTTTATTTCTTAAAAAAAAAATATCTGTATTGTATTGGCTTTGTAAACTTATGCCTTTCAATATAAATTTCAAGAATGCTTTTATCATATTTTTTTACGAAAACAGTTTTTATCGCTACACATTCATAAGCATGTTTCGGTCAGCAAGTAATTGGCACGACCAAAACATGCTCATGAATGTATAGGGACACATAAATTATTATGTAAAATGAATAAAACGTATATTTCGCCTACTTCGGTATTGATCACTCTTGTGTGAGCCTCGTAAAAATTCAGAGGTCGTTTCTCCTTTGGAAAATATTAATCTGGAAGAACACACACACACACACACACACACACACACATATAAGAGAGAGGGAGAGAGATCAAATATATGTACAGAAGCACACTTCTTTGTTTTTATGAACCATCAGTGTGGATAGACCCAGCCAGAATTAACAGCGAGTCTTCAGTGATTGCTAAAATAAAATTTAAAAAAAATGAGAGAGGCATACATAAAAATACATATGAGCTGTATTTAAATTCGAATAGACGGTAACCTTGTCCCTACCCCCTAAAGAATTCCACCGATGAAATCTATATATATAAAAGCGAAAATGTATGTATGTATGTTTGTGTGTCTGCTAAAACTTTCGACAGACACGACGAAAATTCATAAACTCGGCATCATATCGAAGCCCCATCCTTCGCTCGAAAAATATCGAAAAATTGGCCAAAAACGTTCATTTTTTTCACCCCGAAATCGACAATTTTCGACAGGGGGGGGTCAACAAAAACGGTTTTCTCGTGACGACGAGCAGTTCTACGCATGCGGCATATGACGTCATGACCTGATTTACTTTAAATAGTTGAAAAACTGAACAAATTTCATCTACGTCGCGTTAAGTCAGTTGATTAGCACGTTGGTTCATTATCTAAACGTTTAGGGTTCGAATTGTGGTGTGAGATGTCTTCTTTTTTTTCCGATTTTTTAAATTTAAATATTGAACTAGTGTTATTTAAGCCATTTTTCACGTAACGTTCGTTTTCCTGTTTTTTTTTACTTCGCTTATCCACCCCGACCACACACCCAAAAACACCTGTGTACCCACCGATTTTTTAATTTTTAATATCGAAACAGGCTTATTTAAGCCATTTTTCACGTGTTCGTTTTTCTATTTTCATCGTTCGTTTGCCTTATGTTAGTTTTTTTTGTTTGTTTTTTCCGCTTAAGTTTTAACGTTGTTTTCTTTTTTTATTTCGCTTATAACAAACAAACCTGGTCATTGACGTCGTCATCATCATCGTCGTAACGCTCGACGACTTCCGGGCACACACCTGTCAATCTGGTTCTTACTTAAATAAATTCAAACATCTTTCAGTAACTCATTCTGGCTGGCCGATTTTATTTTCAAACTTCGCCTCAAGGTTTCGGGTTCGATCCTACCAACTTTTATCCCCCCCGGTTTCTTTTTTATTTAACACCACACACACCTTCAAACACCCGGGCAACGCCGGGTACTCCCGCTAGTCATTAATAAAATGTCAAATTGTGATTTCCATCCAATCGTATTTGGTGAAAATAAACCATATATATATATATATATATATATATATATATATATATATATATATATATATATATAAGGGAGTAACCTCTTATCAAGGTCCGAAGGCCACTCGAGGAAAATGGTTCATGAATGTAAGGTGGTAGTGTAGTAATCGTAAATTGGTAGTATTTATACTATTTAAAAGGTCAGTTCAATAAGAATTTGTTTACATTGGACTTGAAGGCTTCCATAATGTAACAGGCCAGGAAGTAGGCAAATGGAACAGTGTTTCACGGACGGGCAGTTCTAGGAAAGAAGCTTTGTTCATGGAATCTGCATTTAGATCCATGCACAGATACAGAGTAGGGGAAAAATGTTGATAGTGGTTGTAACGAGGCGAGTGTTTTTGTATGAAAGTTTGGCTAGAGGGGATCATAGATTGGAGCTCAGACAAGCATTTGCCATGAAAATAATGATAGAGCAGATATATATATATATATGACTTATGCACAATTTTACCATCACTATACCAATTCAGAAAAAAAAAGAAAATCAGTAAAACAACAGAAAGTTTAAGAAATAATGCAATTGTCTGTGCGACTGATAACAGTGAAAAAAAAAAGACTGGAAGGAGCAAGGAAAAGTCGGTGCTGATCGCGTGTGCACCACCAGATACAAAACCAATGATATATAAACAATGATAGCTCCTTTCGACTACCCTCTCTTACGCTTCCCTAGAGAAAAAAAAAAATTGGGACTCTTTCCAAAAACAGAGCACAAAGGTTATCCGGAGCATTAGGATAAGTGATGCACTGCCCCTTGGTTCCTTCTGGAATTTATGGTAAGTTCATGGTTCCAGCCTTTCCAATGATTAGAAAGATGGGAAGAAGGATGAATGAGAGGCCCATAAATTACGTAGATGAATCTTAGATTGGAAATTTACACGATACACACACACACACACACATATATATATATATATATATATATATATATATATATATTTATATATGTATATACTTACACACACACACATATATATATATATACACTTACACACATATAAATATATATATTAATTTAGATTAATTCAGATTAATACTGGTGATTTATTTCAATGTGGAAACTTATTAGCAGACTGAAATCTTTTCATTACCGAGTTGTATCTATGATATAAAAGTTTAAAAAGTTCTTGAGACACACACACACACACACGCACTCCGAAGCACTCACACTTTGTATATATCTGTACTAGTGTATAAAAGGAAATTTGGGTGTCTGTTAGTTCGTTCTCTATAAACACACGGTTGGGCCGATTTATATGAAATTTCACACAAAGGCATTTTATGTGCTTGGCAGTGCTCTTAGATAGGTTTTTATTTAAGTATCGATAATCACTAATCGAAATAATCCGATGAAAGAAAGAACAGGCGATTTTGACCAGCCTAACATCACGATGTATTTGAGAAATTTTATTACCACAAAAGCCGAAAGGCTTGACATATAAAATCAACAGTGGGTTCTTTGATATGACAGGGGCGAGTTCAAAATGAATGTTTCTATTTAGAGCACAATTGCATCATTCTTTTTTTTTTTTTTAACTTTCGTTCAAGCCATTCTATATAAAAAATATTTTTACTGTCATCGAAATCCATGAAATCGCCAGGGAGGAATCTTCACATGCCTCCATACAGTAACTTAGTCCAAAATATATGTTATCCTACATTGCACTCTAGAGAACCTACTGTTTCTTTTATAAAATTATTTTTTATGAACTTCTTTCCAGTTAACGAAAAGAAAAAAATTAAGAAATTTATATGCGGGGTTTGAATAACGTCATGCAAAAAAAAAAAAAAAAAAAAAAAGAACACGTAAATTTTCAAGTCTTATAAAGTTCTCTGCAGTTAATGAAAAAAAAAAGAAATTTACGTGCGGAGTTTGAACCTACAGACCACGTCATGCAAAAAGAAAAAAAAAAAAAAAAAAAAAACACGCTATCAACTTACCCACAGTAGAATTTTCATGGCCTGTTGTTTTATAATTGTTGCTAAGCGACGACATGGAAAAAATGGCTTTACCGATGATAAATTAAAATAACGGTTTCGATTATCGGTAATTATCGGGGGTATCCTGAGACAAAACTTAACTAAGATCACTCCTAGACATATACATTAAATTTCTGTAAATTTCAAAGAAAATCTGTTCAGCTGTTTCGGAATCTATAAGAAACGAATTCTCACGCACACACATAGACAAATTTGCATTTATATAATTGTAGAGATATGTTCCCGTACTGTGTACAATTCTATACAACAGAAAAAGCGAGAGGTTACATCGGCTGAAACGTCGTGAAAATAACATTGAAGATTATAGTAAAGGAAATAATCAATCTCATCTAAAAAATTCCGAAACAAACAAATGTTTTATTAAAAAAATTTAGAAATAAATGTTTTATTAAAAAAATTTAGAAATAAATGTTTTATTAAAAAAATTTAGAAATAAATGTTTTATTAAAAAAATCTGACTCGTATTGTCTTCTTAAGTTACAAATTCTAATTCATAATTTAATTAAATTTTCACAAGTTAACCTTTGTGTATTTCTTCTTAATTCTTGAAATTGAATCATTTAATCTAATATTCTCTCTATCTCTCTCCATTTCTTCTTTTTTTTTTTTTATTAATTGACTAAACGCTTTGAAGTCAGTTGAAACGTAATTCATTTCCCCACTGAACGTTTTGTCGAATAATTAAATATTTAACAAGCGACATTATCGACACATGTTCTGCGATAGTTATTTTGTAATTTGCTTTTGAAAAAAAATTTTTGAAATGCATTGTCAGAAAAAAGAATTTTTTTTTTGTTTGGTCTTTTTTTTTTTTTTTTTTAGGTTAGATTCCACTTTTCTATATCTATTTGCTTATCCACCCCGTTCCACACGAGAACGAAGTTAGGTATAAGGTCAGTTTTTTTCATATGGGAGAGCTGATTAGCTCTCCCAAAAGAGACAATCTGGAGGAGACAGGAATAAATTTTCTCTCAAATAGATAAGGATTTCTCCTCTGCCTCTGAATGAGAACATAATTCAATCCAAAATTTGAAGAATATTTTAACATACATTTTTGTTGCTTGGCAATTACGACTTACCAAGGCCTGAAAGCCATTCGCGGATAATGGTTAATGAATGTAAGATGGTAGTGTCGTAATTGCTAATGGCGTAAATTGGGTAAATTTTGATTATTTATGGAGATGACTTAACAAGAATTTGTTTACATTAGATTTGAAGATTACCATGTTGTATTCAACCAGGAAAAAGGACAGCGGAATAGTCTTCTACAGGAGGGCAGTTCTGGGAAAGAAGCTTTGTTCATGGAATCTACGTTTAGATTTAGGTACAGATAGAGAGTGGGGCAAATCGTTTATAGTGGTTGTATCTAGTTGAGTATATTTTGTGAAAGTTTGGCAAGAGGGGACCATAGATTGAAGCTCAGACGAATAATTGCTATGAAAATAACGATAGAGCAGAGACAGGCTCGCAACATCTCTTCTGTGGGAAAGAGGTTGCAGGGAAGGGAAAAGGACATATCCTACTAGGTTTCGAAGCTGATTTTGAACCCTATTTTGTGTTATTATTCATCAGACTACTGTTCTCATCTTGAGTGTGATTTTCACAACGTTTTGGTCGATATAACCCCCGACCTTCTTCAGGTGTATCTTGTCGAACTTAGAAATGTTTCTGTCAAACTCGGGAATTTGGACGGAATTTCGAGCGGAACCCTTTATTTACTTCACGGGGGTAGCGTGCTCTTGTTTCATCAGCCATGACTGGATATAAGTCCTAAGTAATTCGCAAATGTATTTTTCGGTCGCCTACACTGAGGATTGAACCTTCAACCTTCAGGAGAATATCACTTTTACAATTGATTTTTTTCCTAGTACTCTAACCACCGCGCAAGAACCATCTACTTGAGACATGAGATGCTACACTTTAAAATATTTATTTGTACAAAATATAAAAAGTTACGTCTAAATAAATTAAACACAAGACTATTCAAGACTTATAAGTGTGAGGAAAATGAGTGTTGGTTATTCTTGGTCACAATAACTAAAAATGTATGTCTTACTCTTAACCAGAATCATCAGTCACCATAATACCACATTTACTCCAGAGACCGATATAGCAGATGTATGATTGGGGATTATAGGGGCTATCCATTGTCTCTCAGGACTGAACGATGATCATAATTGTGTTAAAAAAGATTATAATTTAGTTAAAAAACAATAAAGTTATAGAGTGTAGATTTGACTGGAATAAAGTATGTGACGTACAATTTTAAAATAAAATACTTACGTTATTATATAAAAGGAACTTTATGTATATGTGTGAGTTCGTTCATCATGGACTCCGAAACGGTTGGACCGATTTTTATAAAAATTCACATAAATGTGACATAACTGTTCTCAGATAGGTTTTGTATCAGAAAATCTTCAATAATTATCGATAATCAACGATCAAAAAAATGCAATGGAAGAAGGAACCAGTGATTTTGATCAAGGTTAACACATTATCCAGCCTAATATTGCAAGTGCATTTAAGAAGTTTTATTACCACACAAGCAGAAAGGTCCGACATATAAAATCAACAATAGGTCCTTTGATATGACATAGGTAACTGCCAAGATTCAAGAGTTGCTCAGTTACATAGGTAACAGTCAAGATTCAAGAGTTGCTCATCTACCCTCCTCTCGCACCAGATTTCACCCTAGTATTTCTGGTTCCCGCAGTATGGTTAACCTCTAGAACATCAGAGGAAGGCTAACAGGTGTTAAACCTTGCCCAGGGGTGACCAGAAAATATACAGGCAGCGGTATTCATCTCCCTGAGATATTACACATGCCCATATGCTCATATATATAACAAGGGTAGTAAATTCAATTCTATAAGAGGAGACTTATCGGGAAAATATAAAGCTCAACAAATTTCAATGGAACTTATATAGGAGACAATAGGAGTGGAAAATCAATTCACAAAGACTATATATTAGAAAATATAGAAGGAGTCACTTATTTAATAAGGATATACATACAATTATTTGGGGGATAAAGGGGACTCTTAATACCAAGGTATTTCGAAGCCCAGTGCTTCTCATCAGAAGAATAGAGAAGGTGCTAGGTAACATAATAGGGATGTGACATCTAGCGAGGGAATCATCACGAACATTATAAATAAATAAAATTTTTATGTTGTTAGGGGGGGGCTATATCTAATTCGAAGATAAAGGAGGAGCGTACTATATAAAATATAGTGTAAAAAGGATTATCCGGTTTCTATCACAGTTTTAAATAATGTAAGTAGTTTATGTATTTAAGATTCAGGGAGAGGTATATGGTAGTTGGGTTGTGGTTTTATTTTATCCGTATGTAAAATGTATAATGTCTATGTAGGGGATTTACGCTAATCCTTATTAAATAAATGACTCCTTCTATATTTTCCAATATATAGTGTGTGTGAATTCATTTTCCACTCCTATTGTCTTATACATATATATATATATATATATATATATATATATATATACACACAAATACACATAAAACTACATTAAGTGATTATTATCTGTCGCATTGTCAAAGTACAAGAAAAAAAAACCCGTCTTACTCAAAGAATTTCTTTCAACTGAAAAAGCGATGCAATCCATGACTGAATTGATTTAAATATATAACAATATTGTTCTTCCTGTAGTTATGAATTGTTTTGAATTTTTCTCCGTGACATTTGCAAAGTAATGAAAAAACACGTTTTCACTCACATAGCAAATACATACAACTGAAACAGAGACGCTTCCACCGTTCAACTGCTGTACAATCTGTGGCAGATTTCTTCTGTCTAAAACTGGCTTGGGGAACCACATGAGGTCAAACAAGGCTAGACAAGACCAACAATTTTATGAGGATGTGCTGCCAACCAGACCACCCAAATATGGTTGTAATATCTGCGGACTGGTCTGTAAATCTGCAAGTGGTTTGACATGACAAGCAAAAGCGCATAATAAAGTCCTTCTACAAGAACCAGAAAATATTGGCAAGTTCCCCCTGCCACATCTGTGAACGATTATGCAAGAGTGTAGCTGGTTGAAAGAGCCATCTA
>NC_136490.1:15476663-15534163 GCF_053919585.1 Euprymna scolopes
TAGATTCAGCCACTCTGATGAGTCGTAGACGACGAAACACGTGTCAGTGGATGATTATATTTTAAAAACAATATGTATGCCGCTCCCCATGTGGGGGTACCAAGTTGTTTAAAGGGAAAATTATTCCCAACTCGCATTTAGGTATAAATGCACTTTCATAAATAATTGAATTCATTTAAAACGTATCGCAAAAACAAATAACATCTCTCTCTCTCTCTCTATATATATATATATATATATATATATATATATAGTAATGAAATCAAAAGGATGTAGTGTTTACCTGATATATGCAATGGTAAACTGTAATCTCATATAAATACCAGTATCTATATACAGATAGTTTAATCCCAACCGAATAAAAAAGCTCAATATGCAATAGAGAGTAGAGCTTATTATAAGAGAAAGAAAATTAAAACTGTAAGTTGAAATTTAGAATCAAAATTTATTCTTCGACTGAATACTTTAAAAAAACAAATTTACAAAGGACTACAAAGAATTACAAAGTCCTGCAATAAACTTTGTAAATTGTTTTTTTTTTTTTAGTATTCAGTCGAACAATAAATTTTGATTGTAAAGTTCAACTTACAGTTTTAATTTTCTTTCTCTTATATATATACTTATATATAAACAACTGATGGTCCCTTAAATTACATTGGTACTATAGTGAATTCGAGAGAGCAAGTTGATGCAGTGATTGCAGGTTATTAAATGACTTACTAAATAGTTTTCTAACGAATGATAAAAAATAATCTTTTTGTATAGTTTTAAAGGTTAAAAACTTCCAAGACTATACATATATATATATATATATATATATATATATATATATATATATATATATAACTTACTATTATACATATATATATTTATTTATAACTTACTACTATACATATATATATATGTAAAGTTTCCATGATAAATATTCTTGGCTCAAGCATCGGCTTGAAAATGAATGAGCCAGTTTGTAAACAGTGAAGTCTGGTCATATGTCGTCGCTCTTTGTTGATGAGCAACGCTATGTTCATACGTGTAACGGAAAAATTAACAATGAAAGCGAGTTGACAGATCACAGGCATTTGATTCTTTGCTTCGTCTCACAGGTTATTATCTCTGACTGTTGATCAAAGCCCAACTTTGGCTGGACACGTGATAACAATTCAATTTAGGAAAATTCCCAAATGCTCATCAGTGAACCGAAACGATGTCCCCTTACCTCCCCTCGTTTTCCTCTTCCGTTAACAAGTCAAGGGCAGAACAAAGGTTCCCTCGGCTATAATTCTCATGCCTTTTATTAACATCGAGATAAAAGAATGGAAGAGGGGTTTGAAACTTTCCAACCCTATCGATTTATTTACTGGTCAAATGATAATGCAGGTAACTGACAACGAAAGATTTAGCGGTTTTATGGCATATCTACCCTTTTGCAAGTTATTTAATTCCGAATCCAATAATTTGGGAAACCTTTCATGCCTCAAGTTCTTTGAATCTTCAAATATTTATTCATGACATTTGGTTTGGTTGTTTTGTTTTATGGCACGTCAACCATTTTCAGATTATTTAATTGCGGATCCAGTCATTTTGGAAAAACGTTTTTATGCTTCGAGTTATTTATATCTTCAAATACTTATTCCTGGGGGGTTGTGTCGTTGCTTTATAGAGGAAAGTTGTTGTCTTCGACTTTACAAAGAGGAAAGAAATAAAACCAATAACATGAACGTTGGATGCAGTTTAGTTCAGAAAGCCAGTATGATCTGATAATACTATGTTGACAAAAAAAAAAAAACACATTTTTAAAACATTTGTTCATAAGCATAGGTGTGATAAAAAAAATCTTTACTTATACAAATGTTATTGGCTACACGTGTGTGATATGTTTCAGCTGCCATCTCTTTCGAAAAACAATTTGATGAAGAATTATAAAAAAATGATCAAACATTTATGGGATAGATATACATTATATATATATATATATATATATATATATATATATATATATATATATATATATATATATGGGGGGGTAGAAGCTAAGGAATAAGGTTGGAGGATTGTATGTTT
Organism: Euprymna scolopes; assembly: GCF_053919585.1. NCBI lineage: Eukaryota > Metazoa > Mollusca > Cephalopoda > Sepiida > Sepiolidae > Euprymna > Euprymna scolopes. The sequence goes on from NC_136490.1 coordinate 15,478,725, forward strand.
TGGTTTCAATTCTAGCTGAGGGAACCCAAGTCATATATATATATATATATATATATATATATATATATATAATTTTGATTTCACTATAATATTAGGTTTAATAAAATAATCGATAGAGAATTGTCTCTGTAATTATAAATACATAATCAGCATGAATAAAAATATTATATTTAAACGCATCTTACGACCGGGCAACGTCGGGCGGCCTTCTAGTATATAATAAAGATGAATGATTAAAGGTTCTTTGAACGTCCAATTATATAACTATTTTTTAATAGTTCAGAATAAATGTTTGGTGTTATTAATTTGGAATTGTAGTGTCCTATGTTAACTATATATATGCAATAGTTTCGTCGATATTAACAGTAATTAATTAAAGTGATTAAATAAAAAAAACTTTCGGTTAAATGACTAAAACATTTTTGTAAATTAAACAGCACAAGTGAGAAGAAAAGGGAAGGAGAAGGGGCTTTGCTTGCTCTCCTTTTCGCCCCACTTCACTCTCTCTCTCTCTCTCTCTCTCTCTCTCTTCTTTCTCGCCCCTTTTCCACTAGCAATGCCTTATTTGTGTTTCATGGTTCTTAAATTCAATGATAGTTTTAATCCCGTAGGCAGGATATTTCGCATTAGTGTTTAAACATTTTTTTGTTTTTTTCTTTGCAGCATTTGGGGGGGGGTAGTCTCATTATCACCAGTGTGTTTCTAAATTATAAGTTTGAAAGAATTCGCCACACACATCATCACGCAGGCGAATTAATTTATTCTGTCTTTTGATTTTGTTATGCTCTTATTCAAAACATAAAACAGTTTGTCTGAAAATTGTAAGAATGTCAATATTCTTCATACAAATAAATGCGAAAGTTTTAGTCTTGTGTTTGCAAGAAACTTACGAATAAAATTTTTGTTAACTAAAATTTTGGTTTCAAGTATTTGAAGTAGCAAACTTTGTGAAACGATAACAATCTATCTATGACAACTAATAAAATTATGCAAAGGATATTGTAGTTGATTTTTTTTTGATAAATAAACGTCATCTATATATCTATAAAAGTGAAATTGTCTGTGTGTCTATCTGTTGTTGTACATTTCCCTACCAAATTACTCTGTCAATTTTCAGTCTACAGACTCGAGATTAGGGGTATTGAGATTTAGGAAAATCTTTTTAATTGGTTTTCGGACAGAAATTTGGCTATCGAGGAGTTAAAGTTCAACGATTTGACCTTTGAAAACTCTACCAAACTCCTCCGTGAATTTTAGGTCTAAACACTTAAAATTTTAGATGTAGGTTCCTTGGACATGGATCAAACGTTTTAATTAGAGCCTAAAACAATAAATGATAAGGGGCCAAAATTGGGGTCAAAGTTTTAAAAAAAGTTGACCTCTCAGCCAATTTTGGGTCTAAACATTTGAAATTTTTCATAAAGCATATTCAGACATAGGGCAAGCTTTTAAATCGGTTTTTGGCCGAAAATTTGGCTACCAAGGGCTCACAGTCCAATAGATTTGACCTTTGCGGTCTCTAGCAAACTATTCAGCAAATTTTAGGTCTAAACACTTGATATTTTACATAAAGGGTATTCAGACATGCAGCAAGCTTTTTGATCAGTTTCGGGTGAAAATTTGGCTGCCAAGAGTTGAAAGAGTTGACCTTTGCAGACTCTACCAAACTCCTCCGCCAATTTTGGGTCTAAACACTTGAAATTTTAGATGTAGTTTACCTGGGTCAACCTTTTTAATATATATATATATGCACATAAAGTTATGAACAGTGCATAGGGCCCGAGCAAACTGGGCTGAACTGCCTGTATAATTAATTATTGAAAAATTCCTTCAAATATTGTCATTATTCTTTTATATTCTAACTTGTGTCTCCAGTAATTCCCACAAACCTCATTAATATAGCCTTCAAAAAGAACTATTTTCATAATATAATTATATTTATTAATATATATTTGTTTGTCTGCACTAATCCAATTGTGGGCGAATACTCTAGTAATCGAAATAACCAACTGCCATCAATAATACAAAGCGTCTGATTAAAAGGAATAGAGCTCTTTTTAGCATAATTTTGTTAATGGTGCAATGGAAAGAATCTCTGATTTTCAAAGAAATCGCTGGGTTTCAATCTCAGTTTGAAGCACTTGCCAGTCTAGTCATATTGAATAGTTATAATAATTTGGAACAAGTTGCTTATGTATTATTATATCATATAAAATGATATTGAACAGATTATAAAATTAGGATCTAAATAGCATTTAAGCTAACAAACCAAACTTTAATTCTGACTAACCAAATGTACTTCATTATAATGAATTAAAAAATACTTAATGTGATTTAGCCGTTTACTAATATAGAGAAATTTTTAAATAACTACCTAAAAAGAAAAACCAGCTAAAAGGAATAACTCTTTTTTAATAAGAGTTAGCGTTGCTTATTTGGTTGTTTAGCTTAGACACTGAACCTAACAAAATAAAGTGTAGTTATATACCAAACCAACAAACCAAAAGTATATCAATTCAGGGACATGATAGGTTCATACAACTAGTATATAGAGATATAAATGTTTAAAATTCTACGTTGATCAATTAACGTTTTAATATTTTCATATCTTCATCACGACTCACAAATGAATCTTTTAGTCAGAAATTGTTTTAACAATATTAAAAAAAATTTAAATTATTTTCTGACTGCAAGATTCATTTAGGAATCCTGACGATGATACAGATATGGTGAAACGTTGATCGTTCTCTGTAGACTCCTACAGACAATTTTTGTATAATTTTATATATAATATATTTATGTATACAAACATTATCGGCGATTTTTGATTTGGTTTCAAAAGCAGAGCAGTCTGATGAGGCTTGCTCCATAAATGAGGTGCAGCTGAAACATGTGTGGATATATGTAGCCAATAATGTTTGCATAAATAAATATAGTCTGTTTGTCATCGAGCCTTTTTTTATATAAATTCTAAAGTTTCAGTGGATTTACACCTAGCAAACTACAAGGATACAACTATTATATATATATATATATATATATATATATATATATATATATATAAGGACTCTACCGTTGACGTCGATATATGAGGTTCGGCCACGACAACTAAGTTGTTCGGAAATCCTCACAGATGATTTTGTTTATAGTGGTGAAGGCTTTGTGTAGAATCATCCACATTTTTTAGTATTACTGCTAACCTCCGTCGGTGCAGATAACTGCCACAGAACAGAGTATACAGCAGACCACAGGTTTTTACATTAAAGTTTCCTTCTCCTAGATGCATGTCTTAATCAAGACTGAGAGGGTGCATCTCTCCAAGTGAATTAATGCACCTCCAAATACCAACCTGGAAATTTCTACGACTCTAAACTTCCGAAATGGTCGCCCATCTGGTACTGGCCAGGCTCAACGTTGTGAGAACCGGTGTGTCAACGTGATTGTGCTATATATATATATATATATATATATATATATATATAACTACTTCATTTACTCACATAAAATTAATATACAAAAGTATAAACTTATGCGTAAACTTTAAGTATTTGCTTCAAAAGTGCTCAATATATAGGTAAAGCTAGTTAGTAATTTATAAAATATATATGACGATTAAGCTACACTGAATATTCCACGTTCCATCCATTCTAGGATTCTTCAGGCTTATGCCCATAAGCCTGAAGAGTCCTAGAGTAGATGAAATGCGGAATATTCAGTGTAGCTTAATCGTCATATATATTTTATAAATTACTATATATATAAGAATAAGTTCTGTTAGAATATGCCATCATAATAACAAAACTGAAACTCGCACATTCGATGCTAGTATATATTATTGATTTATCAATAAGTTTGACTCCTAAAATATTGAGGTGTTAATTCGGGTTTCAGCTTATATTTGCGAGATAAATCAAGCCAGGCGGAAATGAGAAAGGGGAACAAAACCGACTGATATGGTCCATTAGGGAAATATCACATTGCACGAATGCCAACATTACAGATCGAATCAAACGATAATATCACAAGTTTCATTAGTCTCGATCTTGCAATGGTTTGCGTGACAGCAGAAACTATCGCTTGTCAAAGGTATTACCTTGTAAATATAAAATCATTAGTAATTGAGTCAGAATTTACATCACCATTATTATATGTAAGACTATGGTGGATTCGCTATTCATGTCGACTTCACATTTACATTTGCAGTAGAAGAAGAGAAAAGTTGATTTGTTAACTCTTTCAACTGTTCATAAACGCCAGTTGATAGAAATATTGTGAAACTAAATGAGAAAAATATAAGAATCCTCTAGGGTTAAATAGTTCATAGTTTCTGTGGAAAACATATATTGCCTTTGTATAGAGATGCATAAAAGTTACTATATATATATATATATATATATATATATATATATATATATATATATATATATATATATATATATATATACTAGCAGAGAGACTCAACGATAATTTTATAGAATCAATAGCAGATTCTCTACAGAACAATATAGACTATCATGTATTGTGGACTAAGTCACAATGGGATAGCATGTGAAGTCTCCTCCTGGTACAGCGCGGTAGGCCTTCAACAAGAGTAGGTAATTAATTAATTTGATTAAAAAATGGGTGATTTTACCGATTTCGATGACAATAAAAGTATAAAAGGTTCGAACATTTGTTAATCCGCATACAATCTCAGACAACAAATTCTCTTGGGTTAAATATTTTATAGTTTCTGTGGAAAACATATATTCCCTTTATATGCAGCTGCATAAAAAATTACAATAAATATATATATATATATATATATACTAGCAGAGAGACCTGACGCTGTTTGGGATTGAATGGAGATCAACACATTTTCCACCCTCAGATACTTTTATTGTCACTGAAATACGTGAAATCGCCCACTTTTTTAATCTAATCGATTGATTGCCTGTCTTAGTTAGGGACTCACCACAATGTACTGGGCATAAGCTTCACACGCTTCCCCGCAGTGACTTAGTCCACAAAAAATTGTAATCTACATTGCACTGTACAGAATCTATTGTTTGTTTTGTAAAATTATTTGTAAATAATGGTTTCACTTAAAGTTTAAAATGCAAAAGTCAAGTATCGGTTCAGTTGTGCACTAAACAGAAACATTCATTTCGAACGCGCCCCTGTCTTATAAAAGACCAATTGTTAATTTTATTAAATTATTTTTAGATAATTACTTGAATTAAAGTTAAGCGTATTGTTGGGGACGCACCCCCACTGCCTGAAATAATTAATTATTCCATGACGTCACTTCCGTCTATGACGTCACATCTGGGTAATGAGGATCGGTGGACAAAGTCAGTCAGAGACGAACATGCAGAGAGTATGGTCATCACTAACTAGACCAGCAGTTGAGCAAAGATGTTGCTCGATGTACTTTTTTCATGTATTTTCGTTAATAAATAGTTATTTAACAGTTGCTGTGTTCTTCCGCATCAATTATTCAAATACTAACATCACAACACGTACAAAAGTCAAGTATTATTGTTCAATTGTGCTCTAAAAAGAAACATTCATTTCGGACGCGCCCCTGTCTTATTAAAGAATCTACAGTTGATTTTATAGGCGGGGCTTTTCTGCTTGTGCGGTGATAAAACTTCTCAAATGCACTTGTGATAGGTTGTTTTAAAATGTTAACATTGGCCAAAATCGAACTATTCCTTCTTTAATATGATTTTTTTCGATTATCGATTTTAGATACCTATCAGATTAATTCCGATACAAAACCTACGTAAAACAGAGAGAGGCTAATAGATGCTACATTTTGCCCAAGCATGACCTGGAACTGTGTAAGCAGTACTTCATATTCTCAAATAGTCACTCATCTGGTACTGGCCAGGCTCAACGTTTCTCAACTTTGGTGATCTAACCAGAATCAGTATGTCAAGTGATTATGTGAGCAATCCTAGTTGTTTTAAAACAATCATTAACATAAATCTGAGCTCATTCTGAGTTGCTGATTAAGTGCTGCTATTGACAAATTTCAAATCTGGTAATTCTAAACAGTTTGCTCTTTGCAAGTTTTTTTGTTTGTTTTTACAAATACCCAGAAAGACTATAATATATAGTATAACTCATTGGACTTGTATCGTCTCAATGTAAATATCACAGACTAGCCGGACAATCAACGAAATCCCACCTCTTCACAATAGAGATACCCATAATGCCAGAAAGACTTCTACTCTAATAGTTTCTTCCTTCAAACTGCTAGACTTTTGAATTCCTTTCCTTTTTTTTACTGTACTAATATGCAGAAATTTAAGTGTAATGTAAGCAGATGGCTTGCTGCTCAACTCCCTAGGTAAAGTGTCCTGTAAGTATGGTCATTAATAGTAGTTCCTTATGTTCCAGTGCCAATGTGTCTTGTTTGGGATGAATATCTTCTGCTATTATATAAAAATAACTTTGTGTATGTGTGTGTGAGTTTGTTCCCTATCGACTCGGAAACAGCTGGGTCAATGGTTTTGAAATTACATACTAAGATACTTGATGTGTCTAGGGGTGTTCTTTCATAGATTTTGTATTGGAATCTGTATGATAAGTATCTAAAATGGATAATCGAAAAAACTCCAATTAATAGAAGGATGTTTGATTTTGACCAAAGTAGACACTTTTCATACAACGTTGTGAGAACCGGTGTGTCAACGTGATTGTGCTATATAACTACTTCCTTTACTCACATAAAATTAATATACAAAAGTATAAATTTATGCGTAAAAAACTATTTCTATCAAGTGAATTCGAGAAATTTTATCACTGTTCAAGCAGAACGGCTCAACCTATAAAATCAACTGTAGATTCTTTTATAAGACAGGCGCGCGTCCGAAATGGATGGATAAATGAATGTTTCTTTTTTAAAGCACAATTGAACCATTGTACTTGACTTTTGTACGTTAACTTTAATTCTAGTGATTATGTAAAAATAATTTCATAAAATCAACAGTTGATTCTTTGATGAGACAGGGGCGCGTTTGAAATGAATGTTTCTGTTTAGTGCACGATTGAACCATGTTACTTGATTTTGTATTTTTATTATTTTAAACTTTAATGCAAGCCATTATTTACAGATAATTTTATAAAAACAGTAGATTCTCTACAGTGCAATGCGGACTGCAATGTCACTTCAGAAAAGCATATGAAGTTTTCTCCTATTATACTGCAGTGGGTCCCTAACTTGAGCAGACAATTGGTTTGATTAAAAAATGGCGATAAAAGTATCTGAGGATGGAACATTTGTTGATCCTCATTCAATTCCGGATAACAGGGGAGGGAACGTCTTCCTGTTAGTCAGTAATAAAAAGAGCGTTTCATGATGACCATAAAAAAATAAACAGATTTTTCAATAAGTTTTCTTTTCTGTTCCTTCAATTTTTTTTTTTCAGTTTCCTCTTTTTTTTTTCGTTTCTTAATTTTCCATCTATTTATCTTTCCTTCTATTTTTTTTTCGTTTCTTAATTTTCCATCTATTTATCTTTCCTTCTATTTTTTTTTCGTTTCTTAATTTTCCATCTATTTATCTTTCCTTCTAATTTTTTTTTTCGTTTCTTAATTTTCCATCTATTTATCTTTCCTTCTAATTTTTTTTTTCTTAATTTTCCATCTATTTATCTTTCCTTCTAATTTTTTTTTCGTTTCTTAATTTTCCATCTATTTATCTTTCCTTCTAATTTTTTTTTTCGTTTCTTAATTTTCCATCTATTTATCTTTCCTTCTAATTTTTTTTTTTCGTTTCTAAATTTTCCATCTATTTATTTTTCCTTCAAATTTTTTTTTCGTTTCTTAATTTTCCATCTATTTATCTTTCCTTCAAATTTTTTTTTCGTTTCTTAATTTTCCATCTATTTATCTTTCCTTCTAATTTTTTTTTTCGTTTCTTAATTTTCCATCTATTTATCTTTCCTTCAAATTTTTTTTTCGTTTCTTAATTTTCCATCTATTTATTTTTCCTTCAAATTTTTTTTTCGTTTCTTAATTTTCCATCTATTTATCTTTCCTTCTATTTTTTTTTCGTTTCTTAATTTTCCATCTATTTATCTTTCCTTCTAATTTTTTTTTTCGTTTCTTAATTTTCCATCTATTTATCTTTCCTTCTAATTTTTTTTTTCTTAATTTTCCATCTATTTATCTTTCCTTCTAATTTTTTTTCGTTTCTTAATTTTCCATCTATTTATCTTTCCTTCTATTTTTTTTTCGTTTCTTAATTTTCCATCTATTTATCTTTCCTTCTAATTTTTTTTTTTCGTTTCTTAATTTTCCATCTATTTATCTTTCCTTCTAATTTTTTTTTTCGTTTCCTAATTTTCCATCTATTTATCTTTCCTTCTATTTTTTTTTCGTTTCTTAATTTTCCATCTATTTATCTTTCCTTCAAATTTTTTTTTTCGTTTCTTAATTTTCCATCTATTTATCTTTCCTTCTAATTTTTTTTTTTCGTTTCTTGATTTTCCATCTATTTATCTTTCCTTCTATTTTTTTTTCGTTTCTTAATTTTCCATCTATTTATCTTTCCTTCAAATTTTCTTTTCGTTTCTTAATTTTCCATCTATTTATCTTTCCTTCTAATTTTTTTTTTCGTTTCTTAATTTTCCATCTATTTATCTTTCCTTCTAATTTTTTTTTCTTAATTTTCCATCTATTTATCTTTCCTTCTAATTTTTTTTTCTTAATTTTCCATCTATTTATCTTTCCTTCTAATTTTTTTTTCGTTTCTTAATTTTCCATCTATTTATCTTTCCTTCTAATTTTTTTTTTCGTTTCTTAATTTTCCATCTATTTATCGTTCCTTCTAATTTTTTTTTTTCGTTTCTTAATTTTCCATCTATTTATTTTTCCTTCAAATTTTTTTTTCGTTTCTTAATTTTCCATCTATTTATCTTTCCTTCAAATTTTTTTTTCGTTTCTTAATTTTCCATCTATTTATCTTTCCTTCTATTTTTTTATTCGCTTCTTAATTTTCCATCTATTTATCTTTCCTTCTATTTTTTTTTCGTTTCTTACTTTTCCATCTATTTATCTTTCCTTCTATTTTTTTTTCGTTTCTTAATTTTCCATCTATTTATCTTTCCTTCTAATTTTTTTTTTCGTTTCTTAATTTTCCATCTATTTATCTTTCCTTCTATTTTTTTTTTCGTTTCTTAATTTTCCATCTATTTATCTTTCCTTCAAATTTTTTTTTCGTTTCTTAATTTTCCATCTATTTATCTTTCCTTCTAATTTTTTTTTTCGTTTCCTAATTTTCCATCTATTTATCTTTCCTTCTATTTTTTTATTCGTTTCTTAATTTTCCATCTATTTATCTTTCCTTCTATTTTTTTTTCGTTTCTTAATTTTCCATCTATTTATCTTTCCTTCAAATTTTCTTTTCGTTTCTTAATTTTCCATCTATTTATCTTTCCTTCTAATTTTTTTTTTCGTTTCTTAATTTTCCATCTATTTATCTTTCCTTCTATTTTTTTTTCTTAATTTTCCATCTATTTATCTTTCCTTCTAATTTTTTTTTCGTTTCTTAATTTTCCATCTATTTATCTTTCCTTCTAATTTTTTTTTTCGTTTCTTAATTTTCCATCTATTTATCGTTCCTTCTAATTTTTTTTTTTTCGTTTCTTAATTTTCCATCTATTTATTTTTCCTTCAAATTTTTTTTTCGTTTCTTAATTTTCCATCTATTTATCTTTCCTTCAAATTTTTTTTTCGTTTCTTAATTTTCCATCTATTTATCTTTCCTTCTATTTTTTTATTCGTTTCTTAATTTTCCATCTATTTATCTTTCCTTCTATTTTTTTTTCGTTTCTTAATTTTCCATCTATTTATCTTTCCTTCTATTTTTTTTTCGTTTCTTAATTTTCCATCTATTTATCTTTCCTTCTAATTTTTTTTTTCGTTTCTTAATTTTCCATCTATTTATCTTTCCTTCTATTTTTTTTTTCGTTTCTTAATTTTCCATCTATTTATCTTTCCTTCAAATTTTTTTTTCGTTTCTTAATTTTCCATCTATTTATCTTTCCTTCTAATTTTTTTTTTCGTTTCTTAATTTTCCATCTATTTATCTTTCCTTCTAATTTTTTTTTTCTTAATTTTCTATCTATTTATCTTTCCTTCTAATTTTTTTATTCGTTTCTTAATTTTCCATCTATTTATCTTTCCTTCTATTTTTTATTCGTTTCTTAATTTTCCATCTATTTATCTTTCCTTCTATTTTTTTTTCGTTTCTTAATTTTCCATCTATTTATCTTTCCTTCTATTTTTTTATTCGTTTCTTAATTTTCCATCTATTTATTTTTCCTTCTAATTTTTTTTTTCTTAATTTTCCACATATTTATCTTTCCTTCTAATTTTTTTTTCGTTTCTTAATTTTCCATCTATTTATCTTTCCTTCTAATTTTTTTTTTCGTTTCCTAATTTTCCATCTATTTATCTTTCCTTCTATTTTTTTTTCGTTTCTTAATTTTCCATCTATTTATCTTTTCTTCAAATTTTTTTTTTCGTTTCTTAATTTTCCATCTATTTATCTTTCCTTCTAATTTTTTTTTTTTCGTTTCTTGATTTTCCATCTATTTATCTTTCCTTCTATTTTTTTTCGTTTCTTAATTTTCCATCTATTTATCTTTCCTTCAAATTTTCTTTTCGTTTCTTAATTTTCCATCTATTTATCTTTCCTTCTAATTTTTTTTTTCGTTTCTTAATTTTCCATCTATTTATCTTTCCTTCTAATTTTTTTTTCTTAATTTTCCATCTATTTATCTTTCCTTCTAATTTTTTTTTCGTTTCTTAATTTTCCATCTATTTATCGTTCCTTCTAATTTTTTTTTTTCGTTTCTTAATTTTCAATCTATTTATTTTTCCTTCAAATTTTTTTTTCGTTTCTTAATTTTCCATCTATTTATCTTTCCTTCAAATTTTTTTTTCGTTTCTTAATTTTCCATCTATTTATCTTTCCTTCTAATTTTTTTTTCGTTTCCTAATTTTCCATCTATTTATCTTTCCTTCTATTTTTTTTTCGTTTCTTAATTTTCCATCTATTTATCTTTCCTTCTATTTTTTATTCGTTTCTTAATTTTCCATCTATTTATCTTTCCTTCTAATTTTTTTTTTTCGTTTCTTAATTTTCCATCTATTTATCTTTCCTTCTATTTTTTTTCGTTTCTTAATTTTCTATCTATTTATCTTTCCTTCTAATTTTTTTTTCGTTTCTTAATTTTCCATCTATTTATCTTTCCTTCTAATTTTTTTTTTCGTTTCTTAATTTTCCATCTATTTATCTTTCCTTCTAATTTTTTTTTTCTTAATTTTCTATCTATTTATCTTTCCTTCTAATTTTTTTTATTCGTTTCTTAATTTTCCATCTATTTATCTTTCCTTCTATTTTTTATTCGTTTCTTAATTTTCCATCTATTTATCTTTCCTTCTATTTTTTTTTCGTTTCTTAATTTTCCATCTATTTATCTTTCCTTCTATTTTTTTTTTCGTTTCTTAATTTTCCATCTATTTATCTTTCCTTCTAATTTTTTTTTTCTTAATTTTCCATCTATTTATCTTTCCTTCTAATTTTTTTTTTCGTTTCTTAATTTTCCATCTATTTATCTTTCCTTCTAATTTTTTTTTTCGTTTCTTAATTTTCCATCTATTTATCTTTCCTTCTAATTTTTTTTTTCGTTTCTTAATTTTCCATCTATTTATCTTTCCTTCTAATTTTTTTTTTCGTGTCTTAATTTTCCATCTATTTATCTTTCCTTCTAATTTTTTTTTTCTTAATTTTCCATCTATTTATCTTTCCTTCTAATTTTTTTTTTCGTTTCTTAATTTTCCATCTATTTATCTTTCCTTCTAATTTTTTTTTTCGTTTCTTAATTTTCCATCTGTTTATCTTTCCTTCTAATTTTTTTTTCGTTTCTTAATTTTCCATCTATTTATCTTTCCTTCTATTTTTTTTTCGTTTCTTAATTTTCCATCTATTTATCTTTCCTTCAAATTTTTTTTTCGTTTCTTAATTTTCCATCTATTTATCTGTCCTTCTAATTTTTTTTTTCTTAATTTTCTATATATTTATCTTTCCTTCTAATTTTTTTTATTCGTTTCTTAATTTTCCATCTATTTATCTTTCCTTCTATTTTTTATTCGTTTCTTAATTTTCCATCTATTTATCTTTCCTTCTATTTTTTTTTCGTTTCTTAATTTTCCATCTATTTATCTTTCCTTCTATTTTTTTTTCGTTTCTTAATTTTCCATCTATTTATCTTTCCTTCTAATTTTTTTTTTCTTAATTTTCCATCTATTTATCTTTCCTTCTAATTTTTTTTTTCGTTTCTTAATTTTCCATCTATTTATCTTTCCTTCTAATTTTTTTTTTCGTTTCTTAATTTTCCATCTATTTATCTTTCCTTCTAATATTTTTTTTTTCGTTTCTTAATTTTCCATCTATTTATCTTTCCTTCTAATATTTTACTTTTTTTTTTTTGCTCATTCATGTTCATTTTATTGCAATTCATTATTCTTGTGGGCCTGTCGGTGGGGCATTAGAATACGCCGATGCCCCCCTGCAGAGGGTAAAAGTCCCTCAATGAGGGTCCTGGATATGACTTTAAACTATATCCAGTGGTGAGGCCCCAGCTTGTGGGCTTTGGGGAGTGTGGAGCCACCCTTTAATTACCATTGTTCCCAGGTCCACTCTGTTAGGGTCCCAGCTATGGGCTAAATAGTAACTGACGTGCAAACAACAAATATATTCTATTAAAAAATTTTGTTCTTCAAAATCTTTGGATTCGGCATTAAATAACCCGAAAAGGGTTGATATGCCGTAAAACAAAAACAACCCAACCAATCATAATTTTTCTTGTCCGTAACCCAATTGTCAGACTTAACCCCAAACAAAAAAATGAGATTTTTCTCAGCATTTTTTTCTTTCGTTTTCATCAGATTTCATCTATTTGATCTTCGCTTAAAACTCTGTTTTAATTAAATTCAAATGATTTATTACTCGAGATACGTAAAAGTAAAAAGAACTATGTATGAGCTTTTTTCCCCTTTATTTTTGTTTTTCTTATGAAAAAACAAAAACATTAAATAAATTGAATATATGAATGTATACATCATAATCGTATGGACACACTGTTTCTCAATAGATTGAAGTTAAGTCACGTGGAGCCTGACCAGTACCAGATGGGTGACCATTATGCAGTTAGAGGCCGTTTGTGACTTCGATACTCCCTAATAAACTTCCTTCTTTAGAGGAAGCTGGTATAGCCTTACAAGGGCTAAATATCACGCCAAGTATTATCGGTTCGTATTTTATCATTTAAATGATTCTTTTGCAGCTGTCACTGGATATGATTTGGTTGTTTGGCATTTTTTATTTAGAGAATATTAATGGAATTTTACAAGACTGAATGTTTCATTTATCAGACCTTTCCCAAATGCACAAAAAATGTTTGATTTGATCTGAGGAGAGAAACAAAACAGAAGATTAAATGACCAAATTTTGTGATACTTTTTCCCATAAATCATCTTTAAGATCACTTGATCGTTTTGAAAAGCATCAAATCAAACAATGCGACATAACCTACAAAGCTTAATAAGTACTTTTTTCATACATGTTCACCCCTAACAAGGCATATCGCCACTTGGACGTAAAAGACTACTATTTGGGACGATGCCAAGGAAAGATTAACAAGATGTTGGTTTACATTACATTTACACTTTTGCATAACAGTACAGACACGGAAGCAGGTAGCAGAAACAGAATTCTAAAGTCTAGCTGTTCGAAGGAAGAAATTATTAGAGTAGAAAGCTTTCTGGCATTTAGAGACTTCAACAGTGAAGGGGTGAGATTTTGTTGCTAAGCGGGGTTCAGGGATATGTACGTCAAGGGGGCACATGTGCGAGTTCATCAGAGCACATTCCATTAAAATATTTGTAAGCGATGGGACAGGGGTTAGAGCTTAGTTGACAAAGTGGGACCTATTAGATTGAAAACTCTTTTTTGGACCTTATGCAAGAGGGAGAGGGTAGTAGTGATTGCATCAGAGCAGATGTGGCAACAATACTCTGTGAAGGGGCGAATGGTAACTTTGAAAAGGTACAGGATACTCTCAGGTGTGAGTAGTCTTCTAGCTTGATAGAGGGAACCCACCTTCTTTGCAGCAGCCTTTGCAATGGCCTCAATGTATTTGTTCAAGTTCATATTGCCCGTAAATGTTAGGCTGAGGAGTTTGAAGGAAGAATCCTCAGGTAGGGTGTCATTTGTCATGGATATTCGTGGTTGGAAAGGCGTCTTGTAATTGTTAAAGGAGAGCAGCTTAGTCTTACTAGCATTAAATGTTACCATCCATTTTCGGCACATTCCATTATGGTCTGGAGGTCATTTTCTAATGATTCTGCCATTTTCTTAGATTTATGTACATCCGTTCTTCCCTTGTGTATGTTATAGAACGTTTTATCATCAGCAAATATACCCATCTTGGACACAGTATTATCAGTGAGGTCGTTTATAAATACCAAGAATTTTAGTGGTTCAAGGATCGACCCTTGAAGCACTGCTGCATTAATATTATGCTGCTTTGATCAATCAATAACAACCTGGACGGTTCTATTATCTAAAAAGAATTATATTTAATATACGTCCAGTTATAGCATACAATTTAATTTTTATAAACAGCCCTTCATACCAGACTTTGTCAAAGACCTTGGATACATCGAGGGCTACAGCTTTGGTTTTGCCCATCTTATCCAGTGTATGGTATTATGTATTCAGAAATGGCTGTTAAAATATCTGCAGTAGAACGACATTGCCTAAATCCATAGTGTTTGCTAGAGATAAGATTAGTTTTGCGAGGTGGTGGACTAATGTATGAATAATTAAGGTCTCAAATATCTTAGTGAAGAGGGGGAGGAAACTGATAGGGCAATAATTAGGAGGGTTAGGGTTAACCCTAACCCTAACCCGACGGTCAGTCCTTTCACCAGAGTCATTGTACAATGGTACTACAGAGGCCATCTTCCAACTGTTAGGGAAACAACATTCAGTAAGGCATTTATTGTAAAGCTTGGAAAGGAGAGCAACTTAGTCTTACTAGCTGGCTAACTAAGATAAGCATTTGGGATGGTGCATCTGCTACTAATCTCACTTCTTGACATGGCTCAAAAGACAGTTGCCAACCTAATAGGTCCTGCACTGTAAACTAGGCTTTCAAGCCCTTCTACCCCCTCAATGTAAATATCCCCGACAAACCTGACAAGCAGCAAAATCCCACCCTTACACAGTAAACATCTCTAGCTGCCAGAAAGCATTCTACTCTAATAGTTTCTTCCTCAGAACGTCTAAACTTTGGAATTTCCTTCTGTGTTCCTGCTTCCATGACTTTACTGATTTGCAGAAGTTCAAGTGTAATGTAGCAGACATCTTGCAGCTCAACTCCCTACATAGTATCCCTGCAAATTATGTCCCAGGTATAGTCCCCTACATCAAAGTGGCACTGTGCATTGTTTAGGGTGAAAATGAAATAAAAGAGGAAAGATTTTTAAAAACATGCAGATTTTAATTTTCAAGATGAAACTTTAAATTGGTAAAAACTTTGGCATCTAACTTATAACTTATGACACAATATTGCTCCTGATTCTGTTATGCATATAAATTCATATGGATTATTAATAATGCAAACGCGATAAATAAATAGTTGTAAATATTAAGACCTTGCACCATACAATTTTTAATAAAACCTCAGTTTAGCAGCTTGAAGATAATGAAATGAAAACTTGTGTAATGGAGACAAATATTGTTTTTTCTTGTTTTTGGTAAAGATTAGTAAATGAGGGATCATTTCGAGCTAAAATCTATTAACTATTACGCATATAATTTTAAGAAAAACCTTACGTTTCTGAATTTTGTGAAATGAAGATTTGTTATACATATATTTTGGATTCTTTGGACTACTGTTCTTATCTTGAGTGTTATTTTCACAACGTTTCGGTCGATGTAACCTCCGATCTTCTTCAGATGTATCTTGTTGAACTTGGGAATATTTTTGTCAGACTCGTGAATCTGAACAGAATTTCAAACAGAGCCTTTTATTTATTTCACAGTGTTAACATGCTCGTTTTCCATCCACCACGATTGGATAGAGGTCTCAAGTAATTCGCAATGGTATTTTTTGGTATCTCACACTGAGAATTGAGCCTTCAACCTCCAGGAGAATATCACTTTTACAAATGATTTTTTCCAAGTACTATAACTACTGCAGCACGAGTTCTTCTGTCTGAAATTCCGCCCAGATTCTTGAGTTCAACAAGACACATCTCAAGAAGGTTGTTGGTTACCTCGACCGAAACGCTGTGAAAATGACACTCAAACTGAGAACAGTAGTTTGAGGAATCAAGATAATATGAATACGAAAAACATGTTTAAAATGTGTAAATATTCTTGAATAAACAAATTAACAAAAAAACAACAAAAAAAAACCGGAAGTAGAGAATTTAATAATTATTTCAGCATATTTCCACAGTTTAATCATAAGATTAAAAGCATAATATTAAATAGATTTTAACTAAATCTATAAAAGTGAGAATGTGTGTGAGGACACTTCTCAATCAATATACTCAACGAATTTTGATCTATAGACGTGAAATTTGGCATATAAGAATACAGGAAAACTTTTTAATCGGCTTTTATCTGAAAAAAAAAAAGCTGCTAAGGGGATCAAAATTGAAAAACTGGTACTTGTATGTCATCAGATTTTTATCTGTTTGTCAATTGTTTCACAATTGCGCATGCACAAATTATTCACATTATGTTAAGAATAAGTAGGTTTGAAAACACTTTTTTAAAGATCTTGTCAAGCTGGCCTAATGTCTATCGTACTTGACTCATAGATTTTAGGTTTTAGTTTCGATATCAGCTCGAGTATTTTTTTTACTTACAAGATGTGAACTGCCTG
Organism: Euprymna scolopes; assembly: GCF_053919585.1. Lineage (NCBI taxonomy): Eukaryota > Metazoa > Mollusca > Cephalopoda > Sepiida > Sepiolidae > Euprymna > Euprymna scolopes. Next base: position 15,495,686 of record NC_136490.1, read on the forward strand.
GAAAAAACAATAATACTGGCATGCACATGTCTCAGGTTTTTTTTTTTTGTTCCTTTCTTTTTACTTCATTTTTTAAGGAATTTAAGGTTACGTTTAATACTGGGCAACACCAGGTACATCTTTAAGTATTTAATAAAAATAACAAGATAAAACAGATAGGCACTGTCTGTCACCCGACTTCCATACGCCTTCTTTGCCTATTAGCCAGGCGTAGAGATTGAATTACAGGACTTCGAAAGAAACTCCAATTATCGATCTTGTTTCCTGACTAAGGCAATGAACGTCATTTTCCCCATTCCCGACACATCCCATCCTTTTAAACTGGGCACTTGGAAGTGCTTGAATGCTGTAATGCCAGTGATAGTAGATTGGGTTGACCATCGTCTGATAGGTTAAGGGTACCGGATTTACAGTTCCTGGCTGCTGTTCTCGACTGGTAGTACAGGTGCACTAACTCTTTGGCAGCGCTTAGAGCGGTTGCTCCATCAACAGTTGAATAATATCGAGATGCTTGTAGCGCCATGTCGCGCATGGAAAGGGACCCTGCACTCATCCCCGGTGGGCTTTCCTGAAGCCACAATCCTAGTAGATGGAAGGTCAACTGATGGTCTACTACTGTTACATGTCTAGTATTCTGCATAACCACTTGTTCAGCACCCCTAACCTAAACTGAAACTCTTAAAAATTGACAGTACAATAAAAAATTACGCTTAAACCAGGACAAAACTCAAACAAAACCAATTTGCCTCCTCCCTTGAAGCTTGCATTTATGACCATCCGTGGGCTTAGAACTAACTTAGATGATGTTGAAGCATTTCTCCTAACGAACATCCTGGATATCTTCGCACTAAGTGAGACTAACCTACACTCTTCTATCCCCTCTAACTACTTTAACATGCCCGGATATATCCCACTCTGCCGTAAGGACTCTGACAGACATATGCACGGGCTTGGAGTCTATATTCGTAACACCCTTTCCTTGACTAGAGAAACAAAACTAGAATTGGACGATCAAGCTTTTATATGCTTTAGACTTAACAAGCAACATAACATACTTTTATTTTCTCTACTGCTCTCCCTCGACCCAGGACTGTACGCTAATAAACAAAATCTCTGACAGTATAGATACAGCACTTTCCCTCGACACTAGCGCACAAGTGCATGTATTTGGTGACTTCAATGTCCACCACAACAACTGGTTTTGATTTTCTGCTTACACAGACGCAGCTGGTACAACAAATAGCTTCTCTATATCTAATTCCCTATCACAAATGGTTACATTTCCAACCCGTTTCTCAGGCCAGCAAGAACAACATACTTCACTTTTAGATCTGTTTCTGACCGCAGTTCCCGATAATTGTGTAATGAATGCCCACAGCCCACTCGGAAACATCGATCATGCAGTGATGATGGTTGAAATTGCCCTAAACTCTAAAGCCAAAACCGAAGAGCCACTGCTCAAAACAACGAGATATTATAAAAAGGCTGACTGGGAAGCCATCAGGGATCTCCTCAGAGACGCCCCATAGCAAAGCAAAATATCTTTTTACTTCCTGCTGAACAATGTGCCAGAGAAACCACTGAATGGTTCAAAACGGCAATTGAAGCACATGTTCCTGCGCGGAAATTTTATAGCAAGCTCACTCTCCCCAATGGTTTACTTCTACTTGTGCAGCTATCATTGTGCAAAGACAGCATGCATACCGCAGATTTAACTGACATAAGTCCAGTTCAAACAGGCAGAAGTATATAGAAGCCAGAAGTAAATGTAAGAAAGAAATAGAGACAGCTTAGAGAGAATTTACGGAAACCACCGAAAAACGTATTGAAGCACAGAAATTGGGAACCCGTGACTTCTGGAAAATCTACAACAACGTAGTAAATAATGGGCAATCAACTATTCCCCTACTATCCAACAATCATGAGCTTGTTTGCTCAGCAAGCGAGAAGACTAACATGCTTGCTAGTCGGTTTGCCTCAAACTCTACACTGGACCCTGCTAACCACTCCCTCCCTGACTTTCCTTTGCGGACAGACGCCATACTAGACGATCTGAAAATCACCTCTTCTTAGGTGCATGCTATAATAAAAAATCTTGACACTTCAAAAGCATGTAGACTTGATCTCATCCCGGCTGCGCTATTAAAAAAGTGCTCCGCCAAAGTAGCTCCAGTTTTCTCCAAACTTTACAATAAATGCTTTAATGAATCTTGCTTTCCTGCCTGCTGGAAAACTGCTTCTGTGGTACCAGTTTTCAAGAATTCTGGCGAAAGAACTGACCCAGTAAATTATCGCCCATTAGCCTCTACCACTTTTTGCCAAAATATTTGAGTCCAAAATTAACCATGCTCTAGTCTATCACCTTACAGATACTAAATTTCTAACCGACCAACAATATGGATTTACGTAGGCCCGTTCCACAGCAGACATCCTAACTGTAATCTCTGAACGTATATATGATTCACTGGACAAAGCAAGGGAGGGTAGAGCGGTAGGTCTAGATATATCTAAGGCTTTTGACAAGGTATGGCATGAAGGTCTTCTCAGAAAAATCAGATCATACGGTATCACTGGAAAAATACTTAGCATAATTAAATCCTTCTTAGATAAGAGAAAAATCCAGGTTGTCCTCAGCGGTCGTACATCCAAACAATCTATCCTTGGACCTCTATTATTCCTAATATTCATAAATGACCTCCCTGACAAAATTGTTTGTGAGATGGGTATATATACTAATGACACCATGCTCTATAACAGACACGACTGGAAAAAAAATGAACACATATCTAAAGAAATGACAGAAACACTAGAGGATGACATCCAATCTGTAGTGGAATGGAGACAAAAATGGATGGTCACATACAATGCTGCCAAGACAAAACTCTTTTCCTTCAATAATTACAAGAAACCTTCTCTACCACCTATAGCAATGGCCAAAGACTATCTGAAAGTACATCTTTTAAACTCCTTGGCCTAACGTTCACAGGGAACATGAGTTGGAACAATTACATTGAGAGTATTGCCAGGACCACTGCGAAGAAGGTAGGCTCTCTCTACCATGCTAAAAAGCTACTAGCGCTCGAAAGTATCCTGGACCTCTATATATATATTCGCCCATGTATTGAGTATTGTTGTCATATTGGGGCTGATGCATCTGCTACTAGTCTCTCGCTCTTGGACAAGGTCCAAAAGAGAGTCTCCAACCCGATAGGTCCTGAACTATCATCTAAGCTTCAGCCTCTGTCCCATCGACGAAATGCTGCATCCCTCTGCATGTTCTACAAGTACTTTAATGGTGAATGCTCTGACGAACTGCAAACACTTGTACCCCCTCAACATAAATACCCTCAACAGACCTGACAAGCAGCTAAATCCCACCCTTTCACAGTAGAGATCCCTAGATGTAAGAGAGCCTTCTACTCCAGTAGTTTCTTCCTCAGAACCGCTAGACTTTGGAACTCCCTTCTGGGACCCTGCTTCCCCAACTGTACTGACATGCAGAAGTTCAAGTGTAATGTGAACCAACATTTTGCTGCCCAACTCTCTACATAGTACCCCTGTAGCTTATATCCCTGATAGTAGCCCCCTACACTGAAGTGGCAATGTGCCTTGTTTGGGGTGAAAATGTTATTAAAAAAAAAAAACAAAAAAAAAAACAAGGCTAATCGCCAGCACAACTCCCCATCATATTATGTTTAGGCCACTAAACTGCAGTTTTACAAAAATTATATACTGCTAGTTACTTACCCTTTTTTTTTCTTTTTAAATCAAAGTAACTGGATTTTTCATTAAATAACACAAAAAAGGTTGATATACCATAAAACAAAACTCCTCCTCCTCCTCCTCCTACTACTACTACTACTACTACTACTAAGAACCAACAACATTTTATATATAGACTTTTTCTTCCAAAAGCGTAATCAATCCCCATAGGTTTTTTTTTTTTATCTTCACAAACTTCTAATTCATTGAAAATAGAAAATGCATTATTTTATTTTTTAGATACATTTTTTTTTGGCGGGGGGGGGGGGTTCTTGTAGGAAAAAAAACAGGAATCTTTTTTATGAATTAGTTTTGTTCTCTCTTGCCGAGTTCACAAAAAGCTAAACTACAGAGTGGTTACTAGAAAAGCGTGAAATTTGTCAAACAACGATTTATTTTTTTACAAAGAATAATTTTTACAAAGTTTTTCAAAGACAAATGCTATATTATACTCATAGATACTCAAAATGTCGTCCGTGCACTTCAGTGCAGCGTCAAACAACGATTTATTTTCACAACACTCACACGGCACCAAACAAAAAATAGCAATCACACATTTTATTCATGATCTAAGCTGACCTTCAAATTTCCCGCTTTTCTAGCGACCACCCTCTATTTATGTGGAAACCAAAATCTCTTTAACCATTTCGACTCTATATACTCTATATTTAAAACTCTTTGTCATCTTGATACAGAAGGCAAGGAACAAAACCAAAGATTATTACAAATACTACTTTAATGGAATGCGCTCTGATCAACTTATAGCACTTGTGCCCCCCTCAACTACTAACCTGACAGGCAACAAAATCCTACACCTATAATTGTTGAGGCCATTAGATACCTGAAAGCCTTCTATTCTAATAGTTCTTTTCCCTCAGACTGTCAAACTTTGGAATTCCCTACATCTTTCCTGCTTCCCTGACTGACCTACTCTGCAGAAGTTTAAATGTACTGTGAACAGACATCTTGCTGCTCAACTCCCCATAGTTCTCTGTTAGACAAAATCCCAAATAGTAGCCAAAGTGCAATATGCTTTGTTTGTGGTTAAAAAGATTTTAAAAAATATACTGAGAAAATTTAATCCAAAAGAAGAAAAGGATTAGATGAGATATGTTTCTTTTGCCAGACAAGTTATTAAATATCCACAATTTATAATTTGATAGATTAATAAATTTATAATAGTGGATATTTAATTAGGCGGTAGTGAGTTTGGATTCATAATACATGTCACATCTATTTGTTGTTGAGTCTTAATAATTGGGGAGAGAAAAACTAAGAAACTGATTATTAAGTAATATTAAATATTTTATAACACAATTAAAAAAAATAAATAAATGTCGCGTTTTAATCCATCACCATGAATTGGATTTACACTCTCAAGCTAGAATTAACTTTCAACAGCCCCATAACTCTAGTTTCCCTTATTTTGTCCTTTGGTCCTTCCATTCAATGAGCTATGTTTCTGGCGAAGGCGGAAGAATTGCTGATTTCTGGGTCTAACACGTATTGTTTTCTAATTGACAGTGGTATTTTTATGCTCCTTACAACAAGTGATTTCATGCTCTGTCTGGAGCGATTTCCATAAAATAACAAAAAAAAAACCCCAAAAAAACTGAAATACCCTGTAACCAATATTCATATACACTTCACCATGCGTCGAATAAGAATGTAGAAAGAAAGAAAAACGCATGCAAAATATCTGCATGGTATATAAGATGGAAAGAGTCTAGTTTATATCAGTGGATGAAATGAAGGACCCTATTCTAAAATTATCAGATTGTTACAGTTTATGACAAAATAATTTTCTTTTTTCAGAATTATATATGTTAGAAACCATATGAACCCGTGACGCAATGGATAAAGTCACTTCTAAGCGATAGTCTTTTTGGGGCTGAAGGTTAAAATATGGATGGGGTAATCGGAATTTTATCTGTTTGTCTACTTTTTCACGACTGTGCATGTGTGTACTGCTCATATTATGTTAAGAATAAGTAGGTTTGAAAACACTTTTTAAAGATCATGTCAAAATGGCCTAATGGTTATCGTACTTGACTCATGGTTTTAGTTTCGATCTCAGCTCGAGTATTTTTTTAATTACAAGAAGTGAACTGCATAGAAAAAGCAATACTCGTATGCACATGTCTCAGTTTCTTCCCGTTTTTTTTTTTTTACTTCATTTTTTTTTCAGGAATTTAACGTTACGTCTAATACTGGGAAACGTCGGATACATCTTCTAGTAAGATATAACTGAGATGGATGTAGATAATAAAAATTATATATGAAAATTTCATTCAATAATTATCTATAAAAAGGACCAATCCAAACAATGCCTAATCGATCATCAAAAAATATATAATCAATAATAATGCGAACTTCTTTTGTCAAAAAATTCAAAAGAAACTCAAAAATCAATACGGCCTATATTCATAAATTTCATCGAGACATTTCCACTCGCATTCTTCTGCCAAAACTAAAGAACATTAAAGAAATTATTAGAAGAGTTTTAATGTGTGATTTTATGGTCGATGACAAACTGAACCCAACTAAAAAAATGGAAACAAATTAATTTTTAAAGCAAGTGGCGAGGGGAGATAATCATGTTTAAAATAATTACCTAATAAGAATGTGAAGTGTTGCTTTGTCAAAATGTCCCAAATATTATAGATGTCTCTATTTGAAAATGCCATTCATTCGTAGCCTCAAAAATGTCATATTTAATATGAACTTTATCGTGTTACTTGTCACGTGTTGGGGATATATTATCTGTGCACATGACTTTCGTGTTCACATCGCATGATTATCATTGTATCGACAGATGTGACATATGAGCTGGAAATAAAGGCAAAAGCAACAGTGGTTAACAATAACATTTGAAGTATATTTAAACAGCAGCAGAATACATTAGCAATGTCGTTAAAACGTTATGACAACGACGATGATGATGATGATGATAATGGTGCTGATGATCCAGTTTTTGGTATTTTTTTACTTTTTTTTTTCATGGAAATCGCTCCAAAAAAGTCATAACGCCAATTTTTTTTTTTTTTTTTTTTTTACACAGTGATCACCACTTATCAAGGCGCGGAAGCCACTCAGGGATAAGGGTTATTGCAAGTACATTACGTTAGTGAGGAGATTTGCTGAAGTGTTTACTTAAGGGGGCGGTTCATTAGGAATTTGTTAACATTGGACTTGTAGTCTGGAGGGAAGCAGGCAGACGGAACAGAGTTCCACAGGCGTGCAGTTCTAAGAAAGAAGCTTTGTTCATGGAATCCGCGTTTTGATTTAGGCACAGATATAGAGTGGGGGAAATTTTTCACAGTGGGTTCAGCTAGACGGGTGTTTTTCGTTAAAGATTGGCGAGGGGGAACCAGAGATTGGAGTTCAGACGAGCATCTGCCATGGAAATAACGATAAAACAAGGATAGGCTCGCAACGTCTCTTCTGTGGGAGAGAGGTTGCAGGGTAGAGAAAAGGGCATCCCCCACTAAGCCGCGAAGTCTACTTTGTACTCTGTCAAGGCAGGATAGGCTGTTTTTAGCAGCTCCTGCCCAGATATGGCAACAGTATTCCATCCTTGGACGTACTTGGCTTTTATATAGATAGAGAATTGCATCAGTAGTGAGATATCTTCTGGAGCGGTAGAAGGATCCCACCATCTTTCCAGCGACCTTGGCAACAGACTTGATGTATGTGTTCCATTTCAGATCAGGAGTAAAGGTCAAACCCAGAAGCTTGTCAAAACACGGGGCCTCACCCAGACGAGAGCCATTCATCACAATTGATGCCAGATGGGGATCAGAGCGTTGATGATGTAAGGATAGGAGTTTGGTTTTGGATGCATTAAAGGTAACCAGCCACATCTTCCCCCACTGAACCACGCGCTCGAGATCAGAGGAGAGAGAATCAGAAAGAACTTTGTCATTTACAGCCTTTGATGTGTTGTCGTAGATGGTCGTGTCATCAGCATAGATGTCAACGAATGATTTAAGTATGTGTTTAGGGAGGTCATTGATGTAGATCAGGAAGAGAATTGGGCCCAGGATTGACCCCTGAGGGACTCCAGCATTTATATTGCAGGCCTCCGATTTTTGTCCATCTACCACTACTCTTATGAGCCTATCGGAGAGAAATGATTTAATGATTGAGAAAACATTTCCAGTTATACCGTAGCTGGAAATCTTGTGAAGTAGACCCTTATGCCATACCTTGTCAAAGGCTTTTGATATGTCAAGAGCAATTGCCCTAGAAAGGAAGCCTTTGTCAAGAGATTCACTAATCCTGTGAGATATAACCGTCAGCACATCTGCGGTAGCTCTTGCAGAGCAGAAACCATATTGTGTGTCACTAAGGAGGTTATTCCTGCTGAGGTGGTTGACTATTTCTCTATTTAATATGGAGTCCAGCAACTTACTCATAACACACAGGAGACTTATAGGTCTGTATTGAGAGGGAGATGACTTATCACCTAAATTCTTAAATACAGGGCAAACTGAGGAGGTCTTCCAGGAAGTCGGAAAGCACTTCTCCTTAAGGCAGTGCTTTAATAGTTTCGTAAGTATGGGAGCAAGTTCTGGTTGAAGCTTTTTTAACACTATAATTGGGATGCCATCAGGGCCAGTTGCTTTACTGGAATCTAGGTTCTTTATTAGCTTGGCGACCTCATGCACGGATATTTGTATGTTACCTAGCTTGTTCTGTGTTATAGGAGGAAATATGGAGAGTTGATGGCCTTCGTCACATAGGGTAGAATTAGCTGCAAAGTTCTTTGCAAATAGTTTGGCCTTGTCTGACGCTGACGAGATGACCTCTGGTCCATACTCTACAATCAAAAAACGAGCTAATACTAAGTGTACATTGGATAATGACGCAAAAAACATCGTTCATTGAATGTGAATCATAAAGGACAAAACCAAAGAAGCGAAAGTTATAAAACGGCCAAAAAGTAAACACAAGTCACCCCTTCTCATGTCTGCAATATCATAAAAAACTTAGACACCTCAAAGGCATGTGGGCCTGATCTCATCCCTGCATCACTAATTAAGAAATGTTCAGCCGAGCTAGCCCCCATACTTTCCAAGCTCTACAATAAATGCCTTGCCGAATCTTGTTTCCCTAATAGCTGGAAGATGGATTCTGTGGTACTAGTGTACAAGAATTCTGTTGAAACAACAGACCCTCGCAATTATCGCCCATAAGTCTCCTCCCACTCTTCACTAATATATTTGAGACCTTAATTAATCAAGCACTAGTTCACCGCCTCGCAAAAGCAAATCTCTCTGACAAACAGTATGCATTCAGGTAATGTCGTTCTACTGCAGATATTTTAACAGTCATTTCTGAATGCATTTACCATGTACTGGATAAGGCGGGTGAAGCCAGGGCTGTAGGCCTTGATATCCAAGGCCTTTGACAAAGTCTGGCATAAAGGGCTGCTAATAAAAATTAAATTTTGCGGTATAACTGGATGTATATTAATAATAATTAGATCCTTCTTAGACAATAGAAGCATACAGGTTGTCATTGACGGACATACATCCAAGTAGCATAACATTAATGTGAGAGTGCCTCAGGGGTCGATCCTTGAATCATTATTATCCTGATATTCATAAACGACCTCCCTGATAATATTGTGTCCGAGAGGGTATATTTGCTGATGATACAACGCTCTATAATATACATGAGGGAAGAATAGATTTGCATAAATCTAAGACAATGTCACAATTGTTAGAAAATGACCTCCAGACTATAGTGGAATGGGACCGCAAATGGATGGTAACATTTAATGCTAATAAAGCTAAGCTCCTTTAACAATTACAAGACACCTTTCCAACTATGAATATCCATGAAAAATAACATCCTACCTGAGAATTCTACCTTCAAACTCCTTGGCTTAACATTTGCGGGCAATATAAACTTGAACAAATACGTAGAGGACATTGCAAAGGCTGCTGCAAATAAGGTGGGTTCCCTCTGTCGAGCTAGAAGACTACTCACGCCTGAGAGTATCCTGTACCTTTACAAGGCCACGATTCTTCCATGCATGAAGTATTGTTGCCACATCTGGGCTGGTGCATCTACCACTCAGTGGCGGCTCGTGCCTAAGATTAGTGGGGGTGCTGTTATAAAGAAAACTATTTTTTTAATATTGTGTAAAAATAAAACAAACATAAAATTATACATAATTTATACGTATGCACACGTATAAAAATACAATAACTTAAAGGAATCCTAAATAGATGTAAATATTTTAAATATTTTACTTATTACATTCATCTGAAAGTAAACTCCATTCTTCTTGTTTTAATTTGTGAGAAAAGATTGATAATTTTCTCCTTAACTTCTGAATGACTGCTGAAGAACTTTTTTATCAATTGAAAGCACTGCAAGTGCATTTAGTCTTTCGCAACCCATGGTGTTCCTTAGAAAAGTTTTTATTCTTTTCAGAGTTGAAAAACAACGTTCTATCTCTTATGTAGTCATGGGAATTGTCAAGATAATTTTTATGGGTTTTGTGATTTCACTAAGAACATCGTTTAAATTGTTTTCCAAAATAAATTTCAGGAGATCAATTATTTTGCAATACTCATGGATATCTGACCTACTATAAAATATTTCTAGCTCAGTTTCAAACTTTTCTTTGTCAATCATGGGATATGCTTCAGTTGTCAAGGATATCTCTTCTGTAGGTAGTTTTTTTCTCTTAAAACTAGCAAAGCTTATCTTGTAAAACAATTTAGCAAGTATTAAATGTTTAGTTGAAGAATATCTGTCCGTTATATCAACAAATATATAGTCACACAGTTCTTTAGCTTCGCCCTTGAGTGTTTGTGAAGAATTTTCACAGTATTTGGTGTTTCTTATCTCTAAAATAGCAGTTTTGAAATTTGTTATGTATTCATTGACTTTATATATGCTAATTTCCCGAGAAATAATTTCAACATGAGACATAATTTTATGAAATAGCTCAAACCAAAATATGAAATTTTCATCGTTCAAATATTTCAGAATTCCTGTCGCTTCTGCAACGGTCTCATCTACATATGATGTTGACTGAATTTCAGTGACAGTCTTTTTATGCTTGAACATTTTCATGAACTCTATTTATGTATGTTAAAGTTCCACCTTGTGGCGGATGCACGTAGAATGCTTACATCCAGATGCTTCTTGAAAAATGGACAGACGCTGTGGTGATCTAGAAAAGAAAGTCGGAATAGCCAAAATGTTAGAGATAAATATTCTAGCATTTCGTGTAATGCTTGCTGCATTCCTCATTATTAAATTAAGTTGATGCGCATAACAGTGAGTGAAATGCGCATTACTATAAACTGATTTTATTTTCGCCTGAGCACCATCTTTTTTGCCTTTCATGACATTTTCATCATCAAATGTCTGAGCTATCAGTTTTTGGCGATTCCCTTGAAGGATTATATCTAATTGTTGTAGAATACATTTTGATATCCTATCAGCGGTTTGGTTTTCTGGAATAAAGAATCCCCAAATGCGTTCAAGTATTTTTTTCATCCAAGACGTACCGTAAAACAATGATCATTTGTGTATGTTCAGACACATCTGTTATTTCATCAGCCATGACAGCTACAAAGGAAGCTTTGCTAATTTCTGCCCTTATTTCATTATGGTATATTTGTAAAAGACAGTCAAGTATGTCATTCTGAATAGTCTTGGAAACACCTTTGAAGACATTATTGGTTTCTAAGTGATTCTTTAAATCTGGATCTAATTAAGATGCAAAATTTAAAAATCCTCTAAATACACTTGGGTTTACTGAATCATCTTTTTCATCATGTCCTCGTGAGGGAGTTTCAAAGTTCCCACAAAAGAAAATACAATCTATTATTTTAGATAAAATTTCACGGTTCTTCTTAACATTCATGTTATGATGATTGATTGAAAGTCTGCAGGCCTCACTAAGTTTTGCTTTAATATTTATGGTCCCCAAAATTGATAGGGAAACTACATTGTCAACGTGCTTCTCATGCTTTTCAGTTCTATCTTTCATTTTGCTAATAGTTCTGAAACTATCTTTTGTCCATGTTACATCACCCCCTAACAACAAATAAGGAAAGCAGAACAATGCCTTTTTTAGTTCATAGCCGCAAAGCTAACTTTTCCGTTGGTACCATTAAAGCTACGAATATACACTTTGTTGTTGCTAATGCTTGGCTGAGATATTTGAATATCAGGCGTTGAACGGCTTCTTTTCTTAATTACAACTTTATCATGGAGAGACTGCTGTGAAAACTCAATCTGTTGAAGTTCATTTACCGTCGCAGAAGTTATTTCTTGGGGGTGCAAGGAGACCATGGTTAAATTCTTTTTATATCAATTGTATTGGGAAAGGTAAGTACTAGGTAGTCTATTAGTAGAATATCAATTAGGGTAGAAGGAATACAATGTTTATGTGATCCTCTTTTTGCGATTCAACTGAACCGGAAGTTCTAACTGAGTTGAATCATACTTTTATAATTTTAGGTCACAGATTTTTATTAACGAAAAAAGTTTTACTATTTAACAACGGTTTTATTTATAAAAAGCTTATTGTTAATTAAAAATAGGCGTATAACAAAATAAGCTTGTCATTAAAATTGCTTTTTTTAATACAAATATTTTTAACTTTGCCATTATAAGCCGTCGAAAAAGGGGTAATACGCAAAAACATTATAATCAAAAAACATTATTTTAAATTGTATACACTTTACAGAGTAATAAAAAAAATATACAAATATATTTCTTTTAAACGTTACAGATTAAATAAAATTTTACCGCAGGCAAACAAACGAAAAACATTGTTTAAATACATTTTATTTACAATTTTTTAATAATTTATTTTTTCATAAAAACAAAATCTTTGCCTACAAACGATGGTAAAGTTAGGAGATTACCATTTAAAAATGGTTTTATTGGATAACAGTTTTATTTAAAATTTAACAATGTGTGTTTATAATAAAACTTTGTAAATAAAATATAGAATAAAAAAGTTTACATGTTTGTACTATGAGCCAACAAAAAAAAATTAAAGATACATAATTTTATTTACAAATCTTTTTACAACTTTTTATACAAAAATAAAAACAAACTTTGCTATTTACTAAGCTTATTATAAAAACGGTTTTACATACTCGTCTTGTTATTGTACATTTTAATTAAATAACTTTGTTCAAAGTGTAAAACTTCTTGCTTTGTCCTCGTGGGATGTAAATAAATGCTAAAGCTTTATATATATATATATATATATATATATATATATATATATATATATATATAATGTGTGCGTGTATATATATATATATATATAATGTGTGTGTATACATATGTGTGTGTATGTATATATATATGCGTGTATATATGTGTGTATATATATATGTGTGTGTATATATATCGTGTGTGTGTATATGTGTGTGTGTATATATATATGTGTGTGTGTATATATGCGTGTGAATATATATGTGTATATATATGTATATATGTGTATATATATATATATATATATATATATATATAAGGCAAAAACATTTCTAACTAAAATGTATTTTAAAAAATAAACTTTTCTTCGCTTTTCTATAAAAAAAAATGTAAATATTTTTTATTCTGTAAAGTTAAACTACTACAAAATAAATAAATTTTAAACTACTTAAAAATACAAATAAAATAAGCCATATAGGTAAAATAAAAAATAACATTTGTAACTTCAAGGCTAAAAGCCCGAACACTTTTAATTAAAAAAAAAAAAGTTTGGCATATTATATATTTTTGTCTGCTTAAATCGCATTTAAAAGTGTGGGATTTTTTTTTTTTTTTTTAAGGTGGAGATTTTATTTACAAGAACACGTTACACTTTTTAATAATAATAAAAAGAAAACATTTGTAAACAAAGCTTCTTAAAAAAAAAATAAATAAAATAAGCGAAAACGCGCAAACACTGCGTTTGGAACTGCGAAAAATACAATTCCGATTTGACTCATATTAACCGTTCTAGATCGGGCATGCGCACAAGCGAATTTCACTAAGAATGTGTAACTGTGAATTTCGCAGCCCCAAGCAAAGTTTTGCTTTTATGCTTATATGAGTATGGGGACAATTATCGACATTAAGCTTCAGGATTTTATATATATATATATATATATATATATATATATATATATATATATATATATATATATGATATATTATCACATACAAAGAAAAAAAAAAATAAACGTATTCTTTTTAACGTGTATCGATAATAATGAGTAGAAATGACTTGGGGGTGCTGCAGTTCCACAGCTCCAGGCACGAGCCGCCACTGCTACCACTAGTCTCTCCCTCTTAGATAAAGTCCAAAAAAAAGTTGTTAATCTAATCGGTCCCACTTTATCAACTAAGCTCCAGCCCCTGTCTCATCGCCGCAATGTTGCATCACTGTGCCTGCTTTACAAATATTTTAATGGAATGTGTTCTGATGAACTCGTTTCACTTGTACCCCCTCGACGTACATATCCCCAACAAACCCGCTTAGCAATAAGATCTCACCCTTTCACTGTTGTTGTCCCTAAATGCCAGAAAAATTTCTATTCTAATGGTTTCTTCCCTCAAACAGCTAGACTTTGGAATTCCCTTCTTGCTGCCTGCTTCCCTGGCTGTACTGATATGCAGAAGTTTAAATGTAACATAAATATCTTGTTAAACTTTCCTAGACATGGCCCCAAATAGTAGCCCCTTACATCCAAGTGGCGATATGCTTTGTAACATGAGTAAAAAAATAAAAAAATAAATTAAAAAATCAAGATTCAAATAAACAAAGATAATTGTGAAGAAACCAATGGATAAAGGATGAAAAACAATCGTTCCTTTTCACAGAAACAATTGAAAAACTCTGAAGTCATTGATAATATGTGTGTATATCACAGCAGAGTTAATATTAGTAGATTGGGTTTATATCCAGAAGAGTTGGAGACAAGATTTTAGGTGAATAAAATTTTCGATAGCTGAGCATTATTTTCATACATGATTGTAGGAACCAGTCTGTTTTTTGTTTTTTTTTTAAGTGAAAAAAAAAAATTATTTTGTGAGATATTCGCCAAAATTATCAAATCATCATCACATCGTATGAATTCGAAAAATTTTTTGTTTCCCCAATATTTTTCTAGTCAGAATTCTTTCTAGAAAGACATCAGGTACTTACGAGAGAGACCACATAAAGACTCCCAAAATCCCTAAGGGAAAGTGATTTTTAGTGGAACGAACTGGATTCGAACTTGGAACACCCAGTTTGTCAGTCTATGTCGTTCACCACTTGACCACTGTCACATCCCAGTTATCAAATAAAGTTCATCAAGTATGGCTCAATGTGTTGTATTTGAGGGAAGAAATAGAATTGTACCTGATTATTTCCTTTCTTTTCGTTTGCAGCCGCACACGCACTTGATTATTGCAAGATCATTATGCTTAATCGTTGCTGATCTTAAATGTTTTTGGCACATGTCTCGCTACCAGGCAACATAGGCATTAAGATTTTTCCCAAATCTTGAAGAAGAAGTGCCTCAATCTAATAGTTTTCTTAAGTTTTCTCAAACAATACAACAAGCAGCGATAGCACGTTCGAAACCGTCATCAATTATTAACCAGACATAAAAGCACAGTTGTTTCTTTGGTCATTGTCTAAGAGTCGATTGACTTCATAAGATAACCAAACCGGCAAAGTTGTAATTGTTTAAAAACTATTTTAATCAATAAAAATGAGTTATTTTTTTGTATTTTCCAAGAGGGAGTAGGGCTAGAGCAGGATTTTGCATTAAAACAAAAACAAAATATCTCCAGGGAAGATAATTTTGGCCCAAGAGTTACCTTAAAATTCGATATTTATGTTCAAATGATTAAGGTACTGAAATTAGCATATTTGCATGATGTTTATAACCATGTAATTTTATAGTTTTTATCATTTTATAATTTTTATAGTTTTATCATTTAATAGTTTTTATAGTTTTTATCATTTTATAGTTTTTATAGTTTTTATCATTTTATAGTTTTTATAGTTTTTATCATTTTATAGTTTTTATAGTTTTTATCATTTTATAGTTTTTATCATTTTATAGTTTTTATAGTTTTATCATTTTATAGTTTTTATCATTTTATAGTTTTTATAGTTTTATCATTTTATAGTTTTTATAGTTTTTATCATTTTATAGTTTTTATAGTTTTATCATTTTATAGTTTTTATAGTTTTTATCATTTTATAGTTTTTATAGTTTTTATCATTTTATAGTTTTTATCATTTTATAGTTTTTATAGTTTTATCATTTTATAGTTTTTATCATTTTATAGTTTTTATAGTTTTATCATTTTATAGTTTTTATAGTTTTTATCATTTTATAGTTTTTATAGTTTTATCATTTTATAGTTTTTATAGTTTTTATCATTTTATAGTTTTTATAGTTTTTATCATTTTATAGTTTTTATCATTTTATAGTTTTTATAGTTTTATCATTTTATAGTTTTTATAGTTTTTATCATTTTATAGTTTTTATAGTTTTTATCATTTTATTGTTTTTATCATTTTATAGCTTTTATAGCTTTTATAGTTTTTATCATTTTATAGTTTTTATCATTTTACAGTTTTTATAGTTTTTATCATTTTATAGTTTTTATAGTTTTTATCATTTTATAGTTTTTATAGTTTTTATCATTTTATAGTTTTTATCATTTTATAGTTTTTATAGTTTTTATCATTTTATAGTTTTTATAGTTTTTATCATTTTATAGTTTTTATAGTTTTTATCATTTTATAGTTTTTATCATTTTATAGTTTTTATAGTTTTTATCATTTTATAGTTTTTATCATTTTATAGTTTTTATCATTTTATAGTTTTTATAGTTTTTATCATTTTATAGTTTTTATAGTTTTTATCATTTTATAGTTTTTATCATTTTATAGTTTTTATAGTTTTTATCATTTTATAGTTTTTATAGTTTTTATCATTTTATAGTTTTTATAGTTTTTATCATTTTATAGTTTTTATCATTTTATAGTTTTTATAGTTTTTATCATTTTATAGTTTTTATCATTTTATAGTTTTTATAGTTTTTATCATTTTATAGTTTTTATCATTTTATAGTTTTTATAGTTTTTATCATTTTATAGTTTTTATAGTTTTTATCATTTTATAGTTTTTATCATTTTATAGTTTTTATAGTTTTTATCATTTTATAGTTTTTATAGTTTTTATCATTTTATAGTTTTTATAGTTTTTATCATTTTATTGTTTTTATAGTTTTTATCATTTTATAGTTTTTATAGTTTTTATCATTTTATAGTTTTTATAGTTTTTATCATTTTATAGTTTTTATCATTTTATAGTTTTTATAGTTTTTATCATTTTATAGTTTTTATAGTTTTTATCATTTTATAGTTTTTATCATTTTATAGTTTTTATAGTTTTTATAGTTTTTATCATTTTATAGTTTTTATAGTTTTTATCATTTTATTGTTTTTATAGTTTTTATCATTTTATAGTTTTTATAGTTTTTATAGTTTTTATCATTTTATAGTTTTTATCATTTTATAGTTTTTATAGTTTTTATCATTTTATAGTTTTTATAGTTTTTATCATTTTATAGTTTTTATAGTTTTTATCATTTTATTGTTTTTATCATTTTATAGTTTTTATAGCTTTTATAGTTTTTATCATTTTATAGTTTTTATAGTTTTTATCATTTTATAGTTTTTATAGCTTTTATAGTTTTTATCATTTTATAGTTTTTATAGTTTTTATCATTTTATAGTTTTTATAGTTTTTATCATTTTATTGTTTTTATCATTTTATAGTTTTTATAGCTTTTATAGTTTTTATCATTTTATAGTTTTTATAGTTTTTATCATTTTATAGTTTTTATAGCTTTTATAGTTTTTATAATTTTATAGTTTTTATAGCTTTTATAGCTTTTATAGTTTTTATAGTTTTTATCATTTTATAGTTTTTATCATTTTATAGTTTTTATAGCTTTTATAGTTTTTATCATTTTATAGTTTTTATAGCTTTTATAGTTTTTATCATTTTATAGTTTTTATCATTTTATAGTTTTTATAGCTTTTATAGCTTTTATAGTTTTTATCATTTTATAGTTTTTATCATTTTATAGTTTTTATAGTTTTTATAGCTTTTATAGCTTTTATAGTTTTTATCATTTTATAGTTTTTATCATTTTATAGTTTTTATCACTTTATAGTTTTTATGGTTTTTATCATTTTATAGTTTTTATAGCTTTTATAGTTTTTATCATTTTATAGTTTTTATCATTTTATAGTTTTTATAGTTTTTATAGCTTTTATAGTTTTTATCATTTTATAGTTTTTATCATTTTATAGTTTTTATCATTTTATAGTTTTTATCACTTTATAGTTTTTATGGTTTTTATCATTTTATAGTTTTTATAGCTTTTATCATTTTATAGTTTTTATAGTTTTTATCATTTTATAGTTATTATAGCTTTTATAGTTTTTATCATTTTATAGTTTTTATAGTTTTTATCATTTTATAGTTTTATCATTTTATAGTTTTTATAGTTTTTATCATTTTATAGTTTTATCATTTTATAGTTTTTATAGTTTTTATCATTTTATAGTTTTTATAGCTTTTATCATTTTATAGCTTTTATAGTTTTTATCATTTTATAGTTTTTATAGCTTTTATAGTTTTTATCATTTTATAGTTTTTATAGTTTTTATCATTTTATAGTTTTTATAGCTTTTATAGTTTTTATAATTTTATAGTTTTTATAGTTTTTATAGCTTTTATAGTTTTTATCATTTTATAGCTGCTATAATTTTGTAATATGTTTTACAGCTCCAGTTATTTTATTTTTAAAGGTATTACATTTGTTTTTGCATATAAGTTTGACTATATTTTTCTTATTTGCTAAATACCATTAGAAAAGACATGAACCCCACGCCCTTTTCAGTTGCAAGTAAACTAGTCTTTCTTCAAATGATCATTTGCAATAAGTGCTAGGCTTCAAAATTAAATGGCATCAAATGTTCCTTTCATTGAAAATAGACATAACTCAACGAAAACTAATTGACAAATAATATTTTGATACATTATCCTCTTCTGGTGAGAAGCATTTAGTTTCAAAATGCCATGGCCTAAAGGGGTTTATTTCGCCATTTTATCCGCTTCTTCCCTTATTGATCTAACGATATAATAAAGTTATATGTAACATTTATTCCTCATCTTTTATTATATATATATATATATATATATATATATATATATATATATATATATATATATATGACAAAAGTCTATATTCCAAATTTCAAGATGTTGACCATCTTATTGTTTATTTCTTTAAATATGTTGTAATGCACAATTCTTGACAGCACTTGCTTCATAGCGTAGAATCATTCATGTAATTATTATGCCAATTATTGAATTTATTCTGCCCTTAACTCATCAGAAGAAAAAGAACTTATCAACTTTAAAAGAAAATAAAAGGGATATGCGAAAGATTACAAAAACCGAAATTGGAAGAGAAGTTGCAATTATTTTTCAATTTGTTACGCCATTTTTGAATTTTAATGTAGAGTCATCAACGTTAAATGCACGTATTAATAAATTGTATTCATATTGATATATACTAACATCCGTCGCATGACAAGTTAGAGAGTAAAGTAAAACCTGCTGGACGAATCCATTTCAAGTATTTAAGGGGATTGAGAAAGCGAATAAGCCGTTTGATAGCCCCAACTTTCAATCTCTTAAGAAGATGTTCTAATTTTTTCGTTGTTTCCAGTTTGAACGTTTTCTTCTCTCTTCTTTCGTTTTCTAAACTTCATGCATTTTATATAATTGTGAAGATTAGTGCAGATGAAGGATATGTTAACTCTCGTTTTTGACAGAGAGTGTGCACTCATGTATTATATAAATCTCACCTGTTTAAACGTATGTATGTATGTATGTCTAAAAATTTCGACAGAGGCGGCGGATTTTCACGAGATCGTATCGTTTTGAAGCTCGACCCTTCGGACGACAAATATCGAAAAACTGGCTAAAAACAATTACTTCACCCTCAACTGGGCACTTTTCTACAAGGAGGGGTCGCTTTTTGCGCCGATATTTTCCAAAGTCATCCCCTGTTTTCGATTGTCTAGCCTTAATTTAAACCGTCACCACTTCCGGTTTGGATATGGATGCAACAGCAAAGATGTCATGTTTTCTTTTTTTTTCACGTTCTTTTCTTCCTTCGCGGTACAGGTTCGAGCCCGCCTGCCTGCCTGCCTGCCTGCCTGCCTGCCTACTACCACTTTTTTTTTTTTTTTTTGCTCAACACACACCTCCAAACACTCGGGCAACGCCGGGCACCCATATGGTATATATTTTATAACTTGGAACTTGGTACTAAACTACTTATTAACTATTTCAATAATAGATCGAGCCCAATGGCTAAATAAGACGTGTCATTGCAAATAGATTGCTTTTGACTCAAACTGTGTTTTTGCAGAATTTTTCTTTCTTTCTTTCTTTCTTTGGGTAGGGACAGGGTTTGATGAACATTAAATATTCATTGATCCAAGGATTAAGTAAGGAGGATTCATCAATTGGATTAGGAGTCATTCCGGATATCCAGTTTTACATCTTTTCTCCTCCTCTTCTTCACATCCTCCCGCCCTCTCTTTCCTCTATCACACATTCTTTTCCTCTACCTAACGTTCATTCATACACACTCTCCACCTCTCACGTATACACAGACAGACAGACAGACACACACACACACACACACACACACACGTGTCTTCTTTCTCTCATCTACCTCTGTCTTACTTACTCTTTATCTCTCACGCATGTTTGCTCTTCCTTTCTTTCTCAAACTCTTAAACTTTCTCTCTCATTTTCTATTAAACACTCACTATGCTAAGCTTTGCCCTTTTTATCACGCATACATTATTCTCCTCACAAACAAACCTACTCTTTCTCTCTATCTCTCTCCTTCTCATTCATGCTCACACACTGTCCAGGGAGATAACTCTGTTATTATTTTTATGATTTTTATTTCCTGGTCAAAATATCTGCTTAGTCAATTAACATAAACCCAATTACAAATTTTTCCAACGCATTCAGAAATGACGGTAAACAAGAAAAAAAAAGCATTGCAGAATTTCTCTAAAGAGAGAAAAGGACTTGAAAAGAATTGTTTATTTGAGTCGGGTTCATATCAATCTTCACATCAATCTTGCTTTTCATCGTTTTTTGTTTTTTGGGTTTTTTTTATAATTCTTCACTTGATATTGTTTTTTTGGAAGGGGAAATGGAAAGAAAGATGCATGTGGAGTATATAAAAAATAAATGGGATCGACACACGAACCAATCGGCAATCGCTTGACCATACCTGGAAAGCATCTCTAACAAGCTGCACAGAAAATAAAAACAACAGCGACCAAAATATTGGTATAATTTGGAATTTTCGGACTACTGTTCCCATCACGAGTGTTATTTGCACAATATTTCGGTTGAACTAACCTGTGGCGCCGTGGATAGATTTCCATGGCAAGTGCTCGTCTGAGCTCCAATCTATGGTCCCTTCTCGCCAAACACCCGTCTAGCTGAAACCACTGTCAATAATTTTCCCCATTTTTATCTGTGCCTAAATCAAAACATAGATTCCATGAAGAAAGGTTCTTTCTTAGAAGTTCACACCTGTGGAACTCTCTCCCGTTTGCCGGTTTCCCACCTGACTACAACTTGGATGTCTTCAAATCAAACAAACAAATTCTTCCTAATAAACCACCCCCTTAAGTAAGACACTTTATGAAATCTCCAATACTAACGATTACTACGATATTATCCCATTGACCACAGTACACACAATAACCCTTATCCCCGAGTGGCTTCCGGGCCTTGATAAATGGTGACTACCATGTAAAAAAAAGAGGGGGGGGGGGTGATAGGTATGCTCAAGCACCTGCCTCTTTTACTCTTGTTTTAAAATTGCCCTTTTCAGAGGAATGTATTATAGACCTGCGCCCCACCGAGATGGTGTTCATTACTTTATTTTTGGCATATTTTTTTTTTTACACTTGAGCAGTGAGCACCTGTCCTGAAAAAGTTCTCTGCACGTCACTGGGATAGAGTACTTTGTAAAATTTGGTCGTAAATTTTTTTTTTTAACAAAAGAGTCACCACTTATCAAGGCCTGGAGACCACTCGAGGATAAGGGTTAATGAGTGTACAGTGGTCAAAGGGAACATATCGAAGTCATAATTAGCAGTGGAAATTGGATAAATTGGATTACTTAAAGTGATGACTCATCAAGAATTTGTTTACGTTGAACTTGAAGACAACAATATTGTAGTCGGTTGAAAAGCAGGAAAACAGAACAACATGCGTAAAGTTCTAAGAAAAAAGCTTTGTTCATGGAATTTATGTTTAGGTTTAGGCACAGATAAAGAGTGGGGGAATTATTGATAGTGGTTTCAACTAGACGAGTGTTTTTCGTGAAAGTCAGGACAGGGTGTATTAGAGATTGGAGCTTCAGACGAGCACTTACCATGAAAAATGACGATTTTATTTTACACTCCTGGCAGTTAAATGTTCAATCCTCAGTGCAAGCGACCCAAAAATATTAGTGTGAATTACTTAGGACTTCCACTCAGTCATAGCTGATAAAATGAGAGCATGCTACCCCTGTTGATTTAATAAAGGATTTCATTCGAAATTCCGTGCAGATTCACAAGTTTGACATAAAGATTCCAGAGTTTGACAAGATCTACCTGAAGAAAGTCAGAGGTTATGTAGACCAAACGTTGTGAAAAAAACACTCAAGATGAGACCAGTAGTCTGAAGAATCCAATTAATATGAATAATCAATCCTCATATAAAAACATTTAGAACCGTAAAAAAAAAAAAAAAAAAAAAAAAATCTGAACAAAATAATCGAAACAATCAAAATGTGTATAATATCTAATCAAATCGGGGGTGTTTTCTTTATTAGGTTGTTTGGAATATACAATCTTGAAATATATAAATCTTTACCAAAGGAGATAAAAAAAAAAAAGAAAAGAAATGTATAGATTTATCTCGCATGATTCAAACTCAATCATTATGCTTCCCAAACAAGTGACAATATCAACAGAGCATGAGGAGAAGTGGTTGAATGGTACGAAGGTGGTTTTAGAAATCATTAAAGTAACTACTACTAGAATGATTTCAAAAGTTAAAAATGAATGGACTAAGTTCTTTGTCATCACCATTGTCAACTAAAGAAAGGGTCTATGAAGCATTTGTGATGAAACCTGACCAATGAAAGTGTAGATCAAGTGTTGTGTCAGAAGAAATGATGCCAGATTGATACAATGAATGTTATAAGTCTTAAAAACAAGCTTAGATCTGATGACCTCAGAGGAAGATTAAATCTGTAATATTACATACGTCTACACACGGGATCCGCACATTGTAGCAATCTACGTTGTGAAAGAGACCACTTTTTCAGACAACAATGAACTTTATTTTCTCATTCTCCTACCATGCGTGACTTCTCATTATGGTTGTGACGTGATCATCTTTTCGAACGTACTCTCTCCTTTTTTTCTTTACCATGACATATTTCGTTTATGGCTCGGCATTTGCATGTAGCCGTCTGGGCTATGTTACAATACCAGGTGCTCTCTGTAGGAGAACTGCAAAAACATAACGTTGTCATCTCTCCTGACCGGGATATACATGCAACTGGCGACCGCTTGTAAATTTCAAACTCCCATGGAACTTTTTCCTTTGGAAGAAGCCGGTTAAAGCTGCTTAGAGTGAGTGCCGCTTTGGTATTATACATGTAAGCCTTTTTATCATGTTTGTTTCAGTCATTGTCCCTTCACTTAATTCATTTCCTGTAAGAATGTATTGAACAGTAAAAGCAGGTAGCAGTAAGCAGGAAGTAGATCTAAGTGTGAGAGTGAAAATTGAATAGAAAGCTATACTGATCAATGAAATAGGGAAAACAACTATTCTATGATGAAGATGTAGATTTGAGCATAGGAGAGAATATTGAATAGAAAGCTATACTAGTCAATAGTCGTCACATCTGGGCTGGTGTATCTGCCACTAGACTCTCGCTTTTAGGCAGAATTCAATAAAGAATTGCCAACCTAATAGGTCTTGAACTATCAACTAAACTTCAATCTCTGTCCCATCGCCGAAACGTGGCATCCTTGTGTCTGTTTTACAAGTATTTCAATGGCAAGTGCTCTGACAAACTCCAAGCACTAGTTCCCTCGACCAAAATACCCTCGACAAATCCAATAAGCAGCAAAATTTCTCCCCTACATTGTAGAGATCCCTAGATGCCGTAAAGCCTTCTACTCGAATAGCTTTTTCTGCACTTTGGAATTCCCTTCTGGGTCTCTGCTTCCCTGACTGTATTGACATGCAGAAATTCAAGTGTAATGTGAACAGACATCTCGCTGTTCAACTCCATAAATAATGTTGCTGCAAACCTGGTCCCAAATAGTAGCCCATCTGTGGCTCAGTGTCTTGTTTGAGGCGAAATGACAATAAACAAAAAAAAAAAAAAGAAAGAAGGAAAATCACTTTATTATAAGGATTTTGATTTGAGCATGAAAGTGAAAGTTACTTGACTTCATGTATGGCTGATGTCTTAGGGAAAGATGTTGAGCAGGATAAAACCTAAGTTAATTAAAACGAACGAAACAAACTCATATTTAAAAAATATATATATACATCAATAATTATTCTAAATCGATTCTTAAGCAGATTTGTACACGCGGCTTTTGGATAGAAAGCTATATTAGCCAATGATAGGGGGGAAAATCACTTTACTTTATCATAATGATAAACCATTAATTTTTATTGTATTATTGATTATTTATATCTGTCATTTATTTTCGAAATTTATTGCTTGTTTTTATTGATTTCATTTTTACTTCTTAATGGATGTTTTAAGCTAAATACAGTTTACGTGACAACTTATAGGAAATATATATCACCACATGGTGAGGAATATCAGTATTTCTAGGCTGATTATGTGGGTCATGATTAGGGCTGTGACAACAGCATATTCTTTTCATTGTTCTGACTCTTGAGTATATATCCGTTAATATCTTATATGTTTATATATAGACGGATGTGGTTCTCAGTTAATTAACTGTGCCTTACTTGTCGGATATATACTCGAGAGTCAAAGGAATAAAAAGAATATTTTTTTGTCACAGTCCTAGTCATGATAAAAAAAAATTAAATAAAGATTGGGAAGCACTAAACTAGCGAAATAAAAATAAAGACTTGAACGGTAAAGTCGTATCAACGTTGCAAAGGCAAACTCGAAAATCCGAAATCATTGATATTTTAATGAGGAAACAAATCCCAATTAGTGAACACATTCTCAAATGTTTGGTCTTTTAATTCATTCTCGTTTGGTCTTTTAATTCATTCTCATCATTTAGTCTGGAAACGCGAAGATTAACGAAATTATGAGATTAATCACTTTCGCTCGCCAATAAAATGAGACACTTTATTCTTTTTATTATTTATTTAAATATTTCTGCCATCCACGGTATTTTGCTCATTAGTACATACACGCATTTAACAAAGATAGCAATAATGTTGAATGTATCTAGTTTTTAGAATCTAGCATTGGTTCATCATAAAAGTTTCCACCATATATGTGTGTATATATAAATGTATATATATGTATATTATATATATATATATATATATATGTAATTAATGAACTTAATAAAGAATTTATCTTAATGAAATTTTATATATCTATCTATATATCAATAAAAGTGAAATTGGCTCTCAGTATGTGTGTGTGTGTGCCTCTGTGTGTACATTTCCTTACCAAGCTACTCTGTCAATTTTCAGTCTACAAACTTGAGATTTGACATAAGGAGCATTGATATTTGGGAAAATCTTTTTAATCGGTTTTAGAAATTTGGCTGTCAAGGGGTCAAAGTTCAAGATTTGGCCTTTGTAAACTCCACCAAACTTCTCCAACAATTTTGGGTTTAAACACTTGAAATTTTAAATGTAGGTTACTTGGACATGGATCAAAATTTTTAATATGATTTGAGCCCAAAACAATAAATGATAAGGGGCCAAAATTGGGGTCAAAGTTAAAAAGAATTTGACCTCTGCGGTTTCTACCAAATTACTCAGCCAATTTTTTATCTAAACTTTTGAAATTTTGCATAAAGTGTATTCAGACATAAGATAAGCTTTTTAATCAGTTTTTGGCCGAAAATTTGGCTGCCAAAGAGTCAAAGTTCAAAAGATTTAACCTTTGTGGCCTCTAGCAAACTATTCAGCTAATTTTGGGTTTGAACACTTGAAATCATAGATGTAGCTTACCTGGACATGAGTCAAACGTTATATATATATATATATATATATATATATATATATATATATATATATATATATATATACGCACATAAAGTTATGAACAGTACACTAGGCCCGAGCAAAGTTGGGCTGAACTGCTAGCATATATATATATATATATATATATATATATATATATATATATGAATCAGGGTTGTGAATTCCGTGATAGAAGTTTTGATTGAATTTTACAGTTAAATATGTATGAGATACGTTTGAAAGCCAAATTACAACACAACATTATGAAAAGTAAACAAATATTTATTTGTTTAAAATTAATATTTTGGAGTCATACTCCTTCCTTAGAATTTTATACAGTTTTTTTTTATTTTCTTTCTTGCCATGATGTTAAGTTGAAGCAAAAAAATTAGTAAAAATTCCACGCGTTGTCTGTGGTGTTATTTTGAAATGCCAGAATGATGCTTTGGCTAACGCGATATTAAATTTAGGGTTAGTAACTGATTTTCATTTTTTAAACTTTACATCATGGCAAGAAAGGAAGAAAAAAATAAAAAGAAATATATAAAATTCTAAGAAAAGAGTATGACTTCCAAATATTAACCTTAAACAAATCAATATTTGTTTATTTTTCATAATATTGCGTTTTTATTTGGCTTTCAAGCATATCTCATACGTATCTTATTTTATATATATATATATATATATATATATATATATATATATATATATATATATATATTTAAATAAGGGAGTAGTCACCAACAATGTGTATTTTTTAACATTATTTTATTATTCCGTGTCTTCGTTTTTCATTGAGAATTATGTTTGGATCATTGTAATAATGTTTTTAAGTCATTGAAATCGTTTACGTACGTTTCAGACGGTCTGATGCGTCCTCGTCAGAAATTATTTTCAAATGTGTAAAAATGGTGATTTTCCTTAGTTTGAAGTTTTTCCAAGGGGTGGAGGCTTGTAAGTGTTTATTATACATTGGTATGCTTTTTTTTTTTTTTTTTTTGGTTTGTCAAGGGAGATTTTGACCTGGCTGTAGTCGGTCAGTCACGGAATAATAAAATAATGTTAAAAAATACACATTGTTGGTGACTACTCCCTTATTTAAATATACATCTTTCTTTCGTTGGAATTTATTAACTCATTTTATATATATATATATATATATATATATATATATATATATATATATATATATATAGTAAGTTATAAAATATATATAGCGATTAAGCTACACTGAATATTCTGCGTTTCATCCACTCTAGGACTCTTCAGGCTTAGGCGCATAAGCCTGAAGAGTCCTAGAGTGGATGAAACGCGGAATATTCAGTGTAGCTTAATCGCCATATATATTTTATAACTTACTAACTAGCTCTACCTACGTATTGAGCACTTTTGAAGTAAATACTTAAAGTTTACGCATAAATTTATACTTTCGTATATTAATTTCATGTGAGTAAATGAAGTATATATATATATATATATATATATATATATATATACCAACAAAACACGCTTATGTATTAATACATAATTATTACATAACTTACATTCAACACATAGACATCTACACATATCGAACGAGACAAGCAAACACATACAAACTTACACACAAAAGACACCTAGAAACACATTGAAAATAAAACCTAAACGCACTCACGCACATAGAAATAAGTATACGAAAAAAACAAACATTCATATAATTCACACAATAAACACTTGCTAATTTTATACACGTCTACACACATACGCACACAGAGTCACACACATGGCATACTAACAAAATATCATCTATATACAGACACCTGGACATTACAAAAAACACACATCCACGCACACATACTTCAAAGAAAACGCACACAGATCAACACGCAAAAGATACACTTATAAACAGACCATTAAAAAGCACTGTTACACAGACGCATTCAGGTACTCACAAGGAGAATAAATAAGCAATTGTCGTGACGTAACTCATACCATATGACTTCCGGTCATCTGAAGATATAAAAGTAGGTGCGCGAAGCACGCAGGAGAGTGGGTGTTCCATTAACACGTTGACTGGCATGTCAACATACAATGTTTGCAATGACGCCGCGTCAACAATATTTGTTGAAGGCTTTTTGTCGTTATCAATGCTGGCAGCTATCATTGTAAATACCCCCATAGACTATTTCTATACGACAAATACCCAGGTGCACGTTGTTACTCGTGATTGTGGCGTCGGGTATAGACATGGAAAAAATAGTGCAAAAAGGAACGTTTATTTAATTATTTTATTCCATTTTTAAAAAGTAATTTATGTGGCTGAAAAGCAGAACATTTTATATGCGAAAATAAGAAATAAGAAAATAAAAAAAAATCATAGTAGTATGCTAAGAATATTGCAAACCAGAAAAATGAATATTTATCCGGAAGTATTCAGCATTTGGAAATAACGTACACCCTAAAAATTAACAGCCTTGAATAGCATGTACAATGCTAATGCTATAATCTTAAGATTTCGGGAAATGCATTTTTAGCATATATAGCTTCAGTATTGTGAAACTTTACAAAAACATTTTGGTGGTTCACACAGCATATATCTAGAAAACGGTCTGGCAGTCAACATGTTAACATGGACTTGTAGCTAACACCTATTGTTTGTAAAGATGTTTTGTTCCTGTTACACTATTTTATAAAGTAGTTATCTGCATTTTTTCTGTTTATCGTTTTTTTTTTGTGCGATATAACTAAAATACAACACACACACTTCACAGCGGAAAAAGTGACATCAATAAGGGATATAACAATGAATAGAATCATAAAATCAATGAATTTATTATGGTTCTACCGCATAAACATAAAAAAAAACAACAACGGCTTAAGGATATATACCCGAAATATGTGTAGTAAGTAACATGGAATATTGTCAAATTAACACTTTTATCCCGTTAAACTCACAATAATTTATACCCCTTCTCTCTCTCCCTCTCATATATATATATATATATATATATATATATATATATATATATATATAGTCTTGGAAGTTTTTTAACCTTTAAATTTATACAAAAAAACCTATGTAATTTTTATTTTTTATCATTTGTTAGAAAACCATCAAGTCAGTAAGTCATTTAATAACCTACAATCACTGCATCATCTTGCTCTCTCGAATTCACTATAGTACCAATGGTAATTTAAGGGATCATCAGTTGTTTACCATGAAACACTCTTTCGGGGATTTAAAAACAGAACAGTATATTAAATCATGGCTCTCCAGCAGTGTTGATCAAACATCACCTCCCTTAATCTTCAGAAGAAGACATGTTATAGATATTAGATTTCTTAATATTGAAAAATATTTACAGATTAGTTTGTTTTGGAGGAATATATTTTGTAAATAGACTAAAAACAACCCTGACAGAATGGATTTAGGACTAATACTAAAGGAAGACCATTCCTCAATTTGGCCCTCACTAGCTGATATAGCTTAAAGTTATATCCATAACAGAGACAATAACCAAGAGTCAATAATTTTAGATATTGCAATTGAGGATGGGGGGACGAGTTGTATGATTTTCTCTGACTGAGTCAGGAGTAAGGCTAGAGCCAAAAGAACGTGATTTCCGTTTCCTGTCCCATTCTCCCTTTGTTTCTCTCGGGTTCCAGCAGATACGGGCACGTTTTTTAATCACCACTGTCTGGATCATTGTGGGTCTATCCTCTATCCCGGGAATATTTAAGAACAATCGCCTTAAACTATTTTCGTTCTGGGAGAGCTACGATAAAAGTTGTAAACTTTAAGAACGTGTATCATCAATTGTTTAAAGACGTCTCTTATTAGATTGATGTGTGGACCTAATTCAAGATAGTGGACTGGAAGAATTCGATTACTACGGCAACATCATATGCATCATCAGACGAGAGAAGAGTTGAATAGAACATGCAGTGAACTCGACCGTGATCTGCAACAGTAGAAGCTAAGTGATTGTGAGAATATCTTTGTTTTGGAGTTCGGGAAACAGTTCACAGAGTTTTGGTTTTATCACAGAAAGTATTTCCTCTAGTCATATTCTTTAGAATTGTTCCCATGAATTTGTATGCAACTTAACAGAAAAATATTTTCCATTCTTTTTTTACTTCAGGAAAAGAAAGTTGGTATTAAGAAATCTTATTTCTTGCGTTTATCTCTCTTAATCCCTGGAAGTGTTCTTAATCACCTGTCAAATCGAATGCCGTCAAGAATTGCACTGTTATTTTGGGTAATTCAAAGAGGGCGTGTTTTCAACACGCTTCTTCACGATGGCGCCAAGATTACCGACAGAAGAAAACGCAAGTTAATTTATTGGCCATTTTTTAAATCCATATTGCTTTTACATAAATCAACCTTTTGCAGCCGGGTGTTCCACTCTACCCAAAGGACATGAGAGATTTTCCTTTTTCAGAAGCAAATATCGATCTGTCAACTGTACAGCTATATAGGTTTAAGTTTTAAAAAATCAGATGATATTACTATGTTATATATGAACGTAGAAGAAAGATATGTAGTTGAATTAATTTATCATATAATATGTTCAAAATGACCGCCATCAATTATGCAAATAATATTTAATTGAAAGCATAGCTGTATAATATGCAACAATATTAAATCGCCTGAAACGTTTCCATCATCAATTATTCAAGTACTATTATCATGCTAAATATAGGAGAATTATCCAACTGTGATGTGAAAAAAGAATCCAGTGGCTTAAGCGTTAAGGCAAAAGGAAATTATTCAATTTAAAAATGTGAGAAAAACGTAAACATAATTTATTTAAAGATGAGAACAAAATTAAAATTGGATGCTGACAGAATTATCCGAATACAATCGTTTCAGATTTGTAATTCTTGAAAAAGGAAAGAATATTTTTGGTAAATTCTGGAACAACTCCAAAAGCCACTTAATAACAAGCAGTTGCATATGCTTCATATAAAGTTACAAAATCCAAAGAAATTGGCTGCTGCGAGTAGAGATTGTGTTAATGCCTTTTAAGAAAAGCCAAAGTTAATTCTTCCATAACCATATCTCAAATGCACAAATCCACGTTGAAGCAAAATCAGGTCGACGCATTACTTCCGGTTCAAAAAATACATCAAAGTTTTTACACACGAATCACAATTTTACTTACTTCAAATAAAATTCTGTCTTTGATCCACTCAACCAAAATAAATATTGTTTTGATTTTATTCTTATTTCTATGCATTTTTAATTTTCATTAATGCGGTTTCTTAATTTTCCCAATCACTCTTTTACCCCTCCCCCTATATCTATAATATAAAGCTGAACGTTTGTGTCTGTGTCTGGTCACGAATAATTGACTATTATAGAAAATTGATCACATTTAATGATAGAAGATGTATCAAGACACAGGAATGGGTATGTTTGATCTGGCAGAATGATGACTCATTAAAATTGTGGGGTGTGCGTACGCGCCTGGTCCACAAATTATGGAAATAAAATATTTAAAAAGTAAAAAAAAAAAACGTTTACAAGTGTTTTTGATATAGATGTACATAAGAATACTTTGATAAGTATGTTTTAACTTAAATAGGGATGGTATAATAAAATTGTAGGGTCTGCGTTTGCGCCTAGCCTCCATAGAATGGAAATAGGCACAAACTTTAATAAAGACTTTTCATATCTATCACCGTAAGTATACTTTGATAATTATGTTTCAGTTTGAAGAAATATGGTATAATAAAATTATGGGGTGTTCGTTCGCGCCTGACCTCCATAGAATGGAAATATGTCACAAAGTTTAACAAGGTTTTTTAATATAGATCCACAGAATATTGTGCTAAGTGTTTCAGTGTGAACAGGTATGGTATAATAAATTATGGGGTTTATCTATTTTATTTTTACTTTCATCATATTTTACTTTGATTTTGATACCCCCAAATTCGAAGCTATCTCTTTACAACTCTTCCTTTTCATAACCTATCATACTTTTATAAATCAGAGTCCATTTTCTGTAGGCTGTTTTTGAACCCAGTCAACAACGGGCACTTTTGCTAGTATATATATTTACTAGCATGCCTTTTGGCGTTTCTCGGTCATAACATACATTTAAATATGATATTTTAATTTATGCAGCTTTCGCATTTATTATGATGGAGCCAATTCTCTGTTGATCATTGTATTTTTTTTATTACATTTTCACCTCAAACAAGGCACATTGCCACTTTGATGTAGGGGGCTACTATCAGTGACATAAGCTACAGGGGTACTATGTGGGGAGTTGGGCAGCAAGATGTCAGTTCACGTTACACTTGAACTTCTGCATGTCAGTATAGTTGGGGAAGCAAGAACCCGGAAAGGAAATCCAAAGTCTAGCAGTTCTGGGAAAGAAACTACTTGAGTAGAAGGTTCTCTTACATCTAGGGATCTCAACCGTGAAGGGGTGGGATTTTGCTGCTTGTCGGGGTTGTCAGGAGCATTTACGTCGAGGGGGTACAAGTGCTTGCAGTTCTTCGGAGCATTCACCGATATTGTGACTTGGGTGTTATCAGCTAGAATCAAAGCAAAAACATGCAGCTCTCCAGCCTTATTCGTTATTATCTGATCCAAATCCATACGCATTTAAAAACAGAATAAAATAACAAGTTTAGAAATAATACATTTAGCTGACTTATACCTGGCAAGTTCCACATTTTTTTCATTTTAATCCATGTTTATTTTATTATGGTCACCATGAAAAGCTGTTTTTTATTACTAACTAACAGGGAGACCCTACGTTGTCCGGGATTGAATAAGAATCAACAAATATTCCACCCTCGTATACTTTTATTGTCATCGAAATTGATGAAATTGCCCATTTTTCAATCAAATCGATTGATTGCTTGCTCTAGTAAGGAACCGAAGCCTGTGTGTACCAGGCGAATCTTCACATGACTTCCTGCAGTGACTTAGTCTACATTGCACTGTAGAGAATCTACTGTTGATTTCATAAATTATTTGTATATAATGGCTTCACTTAAAGTTTAAACTAGAAAAGTCAAGTATCATAGTTCAAATGTGCTCTAAACAGAGACATTCATTTCGAACACGCCCTGTCTTATAAAAGAATCAGATGTTGATTTTACATAATCACTTGAATTAAAGTTAAACGTACAAAAGTCAAGTGTCATGATTCAATTGTGCTTTTAAAAAGAAACATTCATTTCAAACATGCCCCTGTCTTATAAAAGAATCTACAGTTAATTTTATAGGTTGGACCTTTCTGCTTGTGCGATGATAAAACTTTTAAAATATGCTTGCGATGTTAGGTTGTATAAAAGTGTTAACTTTGGTTGAAATCGGACTTCCTTCTTTAATCGGATTCTTTTTATTATCCACGTTTGATACTTATCAGATGCATTCCAATAAAAAAAAAAAACTTACGTAAAAACACTTCCCGATACATCAAGTATCTTGTGTGAATTTTATTTTTAAATCGGCCCAGCCATTTTCGAGTTCATAGGAACTATCTCTCTTTCTATATATATATATATATTACACACACAAAGTTCCTTTTATATAATACAAGTCTGGGTGCCCGGATGTTTGTAGATGTGTGTTGAGCAAAAAAAAAAAAAAAAGAAGTTACAGTAGGCAGGCAGGCTCGAACCCATAACACTAATGCGGAAAAGAATGTGGAGGTGTGTGTAAGAGTGTTGGTTAAGAAAAAAAAAAAAGAATGAAAATTGAGAGTGAAAAAAACAAAAAAAAATAGTAAGCAGCCTTGAACCCATACGACGAAGGAGAAAAAGAAAGTGAAAAAAAAAGTGACATGTTTGCTGTTGCGCCCATCGCCAAACCAAAAGTGATCTAGGTTTAAAGAAAGGCGAGACAATCGAAAAGAGGCGATGACTTTCGAAAATATCGGCGAAAAAAGCGACTCCTCCCTGTAGAAAAGTGCCCAGTTGAGGGTGAAGTAATTAGTGTTTTTGACCAATTTTTCGATATTTGTCGTCCGAAGGGTCAAGCTTGAAAATGATATCAGTCTCGTGAAAATCCGTCGCCTCTGTCAAAAGTTTTATGCAGACATACATACATACATACATACATATATTTAAACAGAAAGGTGAGATTTATATTATAGATAGATTAGAGATAGTTCTACAACTACAAGAGACATTCCAAAAATACTACTTCCTATGTTTTTATTCCGTCCAGATAGAGATTACACATTGCGTTATTATGATGACTGAATTTATGCATGCAAGACCTGAAAATTTAATCTCTTTGTTTCAGATATTGATGGTGTAAGACTCTAAGACAGCAACCCTTGTCATGGATGTGCGTCAGAAGCAGAAACGCGTCATTGAATTCCACCATGCAAAAAAAAAAAAAAAAAGAATTAAACCGATCAACATTCACCACCGCTTTTTGAACGTTTACAAAGCAGCACAAGAGAGGGGTTTGTCGATTTCAGTATAGCAAAAGAGACATGAATGACATGAATGAGAATAGACGACCGAGGTATCGTTCATTACTGGCAAAAGTATTTTCTCTACCGCTCTCCCTCAAACCAAGACAATACCCTAATAAACAAAGTCTCAGAAAGCATAGATATAGCACTCTCCCTCGATACTAGCGCACAAATACATGTATTTGGTGACTTCAATGTCCACCACAGTAACTGGCTAGGATTCTCTAATCACACAGACGTAGCTGGTAGCACAACACATAGCTTCTCTATATCCCATTCCCTATCTCAGTTGGTTACATTTCCGACACGTTTCCCAGACCAGCAAGATCAACATGCCTCACTTCTAGATCTCTTTCTGACAACGGTTCCCGATGACTGTACAACAAATGTCCACAGCCCACTCAGGAATGCTGATCATGCTGTGATAATGGTAGAAATCAGCCTAAATTCTCGCCCTAAAACTGAAGACCCACTACTCAAAACAACGAGGTATTACAAAAAAGCCGATTGTGAAGCCATCAGGGAACTCATCAGAGATGCCCCATGGCAAAATATCTTTACTCTTCCAGCGGAACAGTGTGCAAATGAGACCATTGAATGGTTCAAAACTGCAATTGAAGCACATGTTCCGGCACGGAAATTCTATAGCAAGCCCCACTCTCACCAATGGTTTACTTCTGCTTGTGCAGCTGCCATTTGTCAAAGGCAGCATGCGTTCCGCAGATTCAACCGACATAAGTCCAGCTCAAATAAACAGAAGTTTATAGAAGCTAGAAATAATTGTAAGAGAGTGATAGAGACAGCTAAGACTGATTACTCTGAAACCACCAGAAAACACATCGAAGCACAGAAATTAGAAACCCGGGATTTTTGGAAAATTTACAACAGCGTAGTAAATAATGGACAGTCAACTATTCCCCCACTATCAAACAATCATGAGGTTACTTGCACGGCAACCGACAAGGCTAATCTGCTTGCCAGTCAGTTTGCCTCAAACTCCACACTGAACTCGGTACACCACTCCCTCCCTGATTTTCCTCTGCGAACAGACGCCACACTAAACGATTTGAAAATCACCCCTTCTCAGGTACATGCTATTATAAAAAACCTAGACACCTCAAAAGCATGTGGACCAGATCTCATCCCGGCTGTGCTATTAAAAAAATGCTCTGCCGAGGTTGCTCCAGTTTTCTCCAAACTTTACAATAAATGCCTTAACGAATCTTGTTTTCCCGACTGCTGGAAAACCGCCTCTGTGGTACCAGTCTTCAAGAATTCTGGTAAAAGAACTGACCCACTAAATTATTGCCCCATTAGCCTCCTCCCGCTTTTCGCCAAAATATTTGAGTCCTTAGTTAATCAAGCCCTAGTCCAGCACGTAACAGCTGCTAAACTCCTGACTGACAAACAATATGGATTCAGGCAAGCCCGTTCAACAGCAGATATCTAAACTGTAGTTGCTGAACATATATACCGTTCATTGGACAAAACAGAGGAGGGTAGAGCGGTAGCCCTTGATATATCTAAGGCTTTTGACAGGGTATGGCATGATGGTCTTCTAAGGAAAATTAGATCATATGGAATCAC
This sequence comes from Euprymna scolopes, assembly GCF_053919585.1. Lineage (NCBI taxonomy): Eukaryota > Metazoa > Mollusca > Cephalopoda > Sepiida > Sepiolidae > Euprymna > Euprymna scolopes. The sequence goes on from NC_136490.1 coordinate 15,531,828, forward strand.
TGGAAGAATTCATAATGTAATTAAATCCTTCTTAAGTAATAGAAAAATCAAAGTTGTCCTCGACGGACTACATCCAAACAATATGACATAAATGCGGGAGTACCTCAGGGGTCTATCCTTGTCCTCTATTATTCCTGATATTTATAAATGACCTCCCTGATAAAATTGTTTCGGAGATGGGTATATTTGCCGATGACACCACTCTCTATAACAGATATGAGGGGAAAACAAATGAACACATATCCAAGGAAATGGCAGAAACACTAGAGGACGACCTCCAATCCGTAGTGGAATGGGGACAAAAATGGATGGTCACATTCAATGCTGCTAAGACTAAGCTTGTTTCCTTCAATAACTACAAGAAACCTTCTCTACCACCAATAGCAATGGCCAAGAACACATTGCCTGAAAGTACTTCTTTTAAACTCCTCGGCCTAACGTTTACAGGGAATATGAACTGGAATACATACATTGAGAGCATTGCAAAGGCTGCTGCAAGGAAGGTTAGCTCCCTCTACCGTGCTAGAAAACTACTTCTGCCTGAGAGTATCCTATACCTCTATAAGGCCTCCATTCGCCCATGTATGGAGTACTGTTGTCACATCTGGGCTGGTGCATCTGCTGCTTGTCTCTTGCTCCTGGACAGGGTTCAAAAGTGAGTCACCAACCTGATAGGTCCTGAACTGTCATCTAGGCTTCAGCCTCTGTCCCATCGACGAGATGTTGCATCCCTCTGCCTGTTCTACAAATACTTTAATCGTGAATGCTCTGACGAACTGCAAACACTTGTACCTCCCCGACGTGACAAACCCGACAAGCTACTAAGTCTCATCCCTTTACAGTAGAGATCCCTAGGTGCAAGAAAGCCTTTTACTCTAATAGTTTCTTCCCCAGAACTGCGGGTCTTTGGAACTCCCTTCCGGGATTCTGCTTTCCCAACTGCACTGATATGCAGAAGTTCAAGTGTAATGTTAACAAACATCTTTCTACTCATCTCCCTACATAATGACCCCGCTAATTAAGTCCCTGATAGTAGCCCCCTGCTTCAAAGTGGCACTGTGCCTTTTTTGGGGTGAAAATTGAATAAAAAAAAAAAGAAAAAAAGTGTATTGTGAACGTTGGTGACTATGTAGAAGAATGAATTCTGGAGCACAAATGGTTACTCGTTTTAATGGTATCACTCCCGTTTTTGTAACTCTTTAATGTTTTAGTTTTTAAGTTTAAAAAATAGGAAGCTTTACTTTTGGAATGACCCTCATATTAATGTACTGAAATTCGATAAATGTAACTGCTCAGAGACTAGTCAAAATTTTTTAAAGCATTTATTTAAATCCTAATTTTTTGTCTGTAATTATTACTTGATTTTAACACTATTTAGTGTATTTTATAGATTTTTGAAAAAAAAAAAAACGCTGACTCATGATACTGTAATGGTGTTTTTCATTACTTAGAGCAGAAACTGGTTCGAAGTGGTTCTACACTATCATACGGAAAAAAAATTACTTTCAAGTAAAAAAAATGGTACCTACATGATTGTTGCGTTTCAAATAGTAATATATCCAAGAATCACGAAAGGGTAGAAAAATAATCTATATATATAAAAGGCAAAACGTGTGTGAGTGTGCATTTTTGTGTATGTCCGTGAAAGGCTTTTTTTTTGCCAAGCTTCTCGGTTGGCTCCCTCATTCTTAAAACTTTTTATATCACGTATAAATCATAATATCTACGAGTTAACAACGGGGGTCGCCTGTCTATTTAATTTGCCCGAATTTGAAAAGCTAAATATTCCACATTTTCTGATCGCCACGTGTGGATTGGGCTTTTTCATATAATAAAAGTGAAACGAAGCTTAAGACATCGTTCCCGGGTGCGATCGCCGGAAACGTCCAAAAACAATGAGCTTTGATCAATGTGGAGTTTCTCCTTATATCAGACAATTGCTATTCAATTAGGACAACCGCCATTAAATGGGGAACTGGTTCCCCACCACCACCATCATCTTGGGGAAGCCAAAAGTGCCCCCGCATTGAAACAAAGTAAACAAACACCAAAATGCTGCCCCGCAGTAAATAAAAAAATGCCACGTCATCGTAATGCTCCCGCGATGACCTCATTAAGCGGCCACCTGTCAATAAAACCTCTTTGACTTTTTAATCCTTAATTTAACACGCTTCTTAATTCCTCTGCCCTCCTGGCCGAGATGGTTAGGTGGTTGTTTTTTTTCCCCTTTTGTTTCCATTGTCGCGTCAAGACTTCGGGGTTCAATCCTACCTTCCTACTAAAACTTTTTTTCTTTTAACGTTTTTTTTTAACACACACACCTCCAAACACCCGGG